>NC_091331.1:27622098-27714598 GCF_038502225.1 Cherax quadricarinatus
ATTATGGCCTGCCCGAATTAGGGAGTAGAAATTTGGCTGTTGCAAACTTGCAATGGTTAATAAAACAGCAAATAACTATTTTTTAAATTTATTATACAAACAGACAATATAAAAAATATAAGTGGAACTTGTATCCAAACCTTTTTTAGGTATTAGAAAAATATAAAAAGAAACCAATTGCTACATTGGCACATTGCAAAGGGATAAAATTTTCAAGTCCCATATTCGTGAATTCCCTGAGAAAGAACAGTCATTGTATATTACTAATTGCTAGAATGGGAGGGTATGAAGCAATTTTTATCCTTCTTTATGCATAAATTTACTTTGCATATGAAGCAATAAAATGACGATGTGGTATAATTGTTCTTGTTCAACAGGCATCTCCTCGGTCCTAATACCTTTCTTTTTCTTGACTACTTTTCACTTTTTGGCTGGTGTTTCTTCCTCATCATCACTTGACACCTCTGCATCCAGTGGCAAGTATTCATCACCACTTTCAAGCAAGCAATTCTGGGTCATCTACCTCCAGTTCTGAGGCACTTTCCTCCAAAACACAGACATTTTGACTTGGTGTTGGAGGGCTCACCATAAAACAATTTCACATTGATCTGGAAGGACAATAAAAACGTTCTGTACACATCCAGACCACTACAAAATTCATATAAGCAATAGAAATATTTTTTATAAATATTTATTTACCGAAATTGAAAACTGCCCCTAAAAGGGCACAACAAATTTTTTTGAGGTCTCTTTTGTTGCACTATTTTCATTTGCATGGTACACTCATATTATGCTTCACACGGCCTTCATATATATATATCAAAATATGCCCAAACTATTCATTTACGCACTAGACATAACAATCAGTACTTACCGACATTTTAGAGGATAAAATCCAAGGGTATTTGAGTCTCACTAGATGAAAATATGTTACTCTCGGCGATGCCAAGCCAGAAGTGTTTACATCTTGGTCTCTCAACCAATGGGAAGCGAGAACAGGACAGCACTACTTAGCTGAAGCGACTCAGGGAAGGCTTGTGATTGGTCAGAAATAAAGAACGGGAATCTAGATGAGCGGCACGAGTAGGATGACACGCGCTCAGACCCACATATTTTGCGGTCTGCCCCATAAAGGGATGTAAAAATTAATAATTTTGTACCAAAAGAACCTTAGAAAACTTACATAACCTTATAACAAGCACAATTTATGTAAAGTAAAAGGACACAAGTGCAACTAATGTGACATTTTATTGTGGCAATGTTTCGCTTTCCAGGAGCTTTGTCAAGCCGTTACAAACAGTACATGGACACAGAGGGTATATATAGGCTTAGAGTGAGGTGTAATACTAGTGGTAGTAGTAGTAGTAGTAGTTGTAGTGATATAAGTTGTAGTAGTAATACAATATGGTAGAATAATTAACTTGCACATGGGTAAAAGGACATAAAAGCTGAAGATTGAGACACTTATGCAACATATGGGGAATTTTATTGAAGAAACGTTTCGCCACACAGTGGCTTCATCAGTCCAATACAAATCAGAAGGGTGTAAGGAGAGGAAGAGTTTGAGGTAATTAGTCCCTCAGCCTGGAGTTGATGTGTTCAGTCCATCAGTCTTGTAGAAAGTACAGCATAGGGCTGTAGAAGTGGCTTATATACTCTAGTCAGGTGAGGCGAAGCAGGAGGAGGGAGGGTCATAGTGGTATCATCCACTAGTCGAAGTAGGTCTTCGTCCAAAGGTTGGACAAGGTTGAAGAATTCTTTGTATCAAGATCCCGGTATGCTCTTAGGATGATAAATTAGACACATGTGCAACACTTGCGTATCTTTAGTGAGGAAACGTTTTGCCACACAGTGACTTCACCAGTCTTATACAAAGCAGGAAGGTATAAGGAGAGGAGAAGTTTAAGGTAATCAGTCCCTCAGCCTTGAGTCGATGTGGTCAGTCCATCAATCTTGAAAAGAATACAGCATATGTACAGAGAAGTAGCTTATATACTGTAGGCAGAAGAGGTACAGCAGTTGTAGGTGGTATCATATTTGTCCAATGTGGAAGTAGGTCGTGCCCAAAGGTTAGGCAAGTGAAGAATTCCCTGTATTAAGATCCCAAGATGTTGCTGTGTCAGACAGGAATGTAGATGAATGGTTCAGAGAACCGACAAGTTGATAAATTAGACACATGTGCAACACTTGGATATCTTTAATGAGGAAATGTTTCGCCACACAGTGGCTTCATCAGTCCATACAAAGAAGAATGGTGAAGAACAGGAGGAGTTTGAGGCAATCAGTCCCTCAGCCTTGAGTCGATGTGGTCAGTCCATCAATCTCGAAAAGAAAACAGCATATGTGTGGAGAAGTAGCTTATATACCGTAGGCAGGAGAGGTGCATCAGTCGTAGGTGGTATCACATTGGTCCACTGTGGAAGTAGGTCATGCCCAAGGGTTAGGCAAGTGAAGAATTCCCTTGCCTATATATATATATATATATATATATATATATATATATATATATATATATATATATATATATATATATATATATATATATATATATATATATACATATATATATATATATACATATATATATATATATATATATATATATATATATATATATATATATATATATATATACATGTATAAGGGAATGTATGAGAGTATAGTGATATCAACGCTTTGTGTGGGTGTGAGGTGAGGCATGGGTGGTGAATGTTGCAACAAGGAGAAGGTTGGAGGCAGTGGAGATGTCATGTCTGAGGGCAATGTGTGGTGTGAATTTAATGCAGAGAATTCGTCGGTTTGGAAATTAGGAGGAGGTGGGGGATTACCAAAACTATTATCCAGAGGGCTGAGCAGGGGTTATTGAGATGGTTTAGGCATGTAGAGAGGGTGGAATGAAACAGAATGACTTCAAGAGTGTATAAATCTGTAGTGGAGGGAAGGTGGGGGAGGGGTCGGCCTAGGAAAGGTTGGAGGGAGGGGGTAAAGGAGGTTTTGTGTGTGAGGGGCTTGGACTTCCAACATGCATGTGTGAGCATGTTAGATAGGAGCAAATGGAGACAATTGGTTTTTAGGACTTGACGTGCTGTTGGAGTGTAAGCAACGTAACACTTATGAAGGGATTCAGGGAAACCGGCAGGCCGGACTTGACTCCTGGAGATGGGAAGTACAGTGCTGGCACTTTACCACGAGACTAGACTTGCGGGTCTAGTCTCGTTTAATATACCTTGGGGAATGGGAAACATAGCTTAGCTTCGGCTAAGCGCCCATACTTATCGCAGGTCTAATCTCGTGGTAAAGTACTGTGGACTCTGATACAGAGTTAGCAGGTTCGAGTCTTGCTGTGGACGTAGAGACAGTGTTTATATATATATATATATATATATATATATATATATATATATATATATATATATATATATATATATATATAACCTGGAGAAGAGAGGAATGCAGAGGAGAGAGAGAGATTTTGGGAGATGTTAAGTGAATGTATAGGAGCCTTTGAACCAAGTGAGAGAGTAATTGTGGTAGGGGACTTGAATGCTAAAGTAGGAGAAACTTTTAGAGAGGGTGTGGTAGGTAAGTTTGGGGTGCCAGGTGTAAATGATAATGGGAGCCCTTTGATTGAACTTTGTATAGAAAGGGGTTTAGTTATAGGTAATACATATTTTAAGAAAAAGAGGATAAATAAGTATACACGATATGATGTAGGGCGAAATGACAGTAGTTTGTTGGATTATGTATTGGTAGATAAAAGACTGTTGAGTAGACTTCAGGATGTACATGTTTATAGAGGGGCCACAGATATATCAGATCACTTTCTAGTTGTAGCTATACTGAGAGTAAAAGGTAGATGGGATACAAGGAGAATAGAAGCATCAGGGAAGAGAGAGGTGAAGGTTTATAAACTAAAAGAGGAGGCAGTTAGGGTAAGATATAAACAGCTATTGGAGGATAGATGGGCTAATGAGAGCATAGGCAATGGGGTCGAAGAGGTATGGGGTAGGTTTAAAAATGTAGTGTTAGAGTGTTCAGCAGAAGTTTGTGGTTACAGGAAAGTGGGTGCAGGAGGGAAGAGGAGCGATTGGTGGAATGATGATGTAAAGAGAGTAGTAAGGGAGAAAAAGTTAGCATATGAGAAGTTTTTACAAAGTAGAAGTGATGCAAGGAGGGAAGAGTATATGGAGAAAAAGAGAGAAGTTAAGAGAGTGGTGAAGCAATGTAAAAAGAGAGCAAATGAGAGAGTGGGTGAGATGTTATCAACAAATTTTGTTGAAAATAAGAAAAAGTTTTGGAGTGAGATTAACAAGTTAAGAAAGCCTAGAGAACAAATGGATTTGTCAGTTAAAAATAGGAGAGGAGAGTTATTAAATGGAGAGTTAGAGGTATTGGGAAGATGGAAGGAATATTTTGAGGAATTGTTAAATGTTGATGAAGATAGGGAAGCTGTGATTTCGTGTATAGGGCAAGGAGGAATAACATCTTGTAGGAGTGAGGAAGAGCCAGTTGTGAGTGTGGGGGAAGTTCGTGAGGCAGTAGGTAAAATGAAAGGGGGTAAGGCAGCCGGGATTGATGGGATAAAGATAGAAATGTTAAAAGCAGGTGGGGATATAGTTTTGGAGTGGTTGGTGCAATTATTTAATAAATGTATGGAAGAGGGTAAGGTACCTAGGGATTGGCAGAGAGCATGCATAGTTCCTTTGTATAAAGGCAAAGGGGATAAAAGAGAGTGCAAAAATTATAGGGGGATAAGTCTGTTGAGTGTACCTGGTAAAGTGTATGGTAGAGTTATAATTGAAAGAATTAAGAGTAAGACGGAGAATAGGATAGCAGATGAACAAGGAGGCTTTAGGAAAGGTAGGGGGTGTGTGGACCAGGTGTTTACAGTGAAACATATAAGTGAACAGTATTTAGATAAGGCTAAAGAGGTCTTTGTGGCATTTATGGATTTGGAAAAGGCGTATGACAGGGTGGATAGGGGGGCAATGTGGCAGATGTTGCAAGTGTATGGTGTAGGAGGTAGGTTACTGAAAGCAGTGAAGAGTTTTTACGAGGATAGTGAGGCTCAAGTTAGAGTATGTAGGAAAGAGGGAAATTTTTTCCCAGTAAAAGTAGGCCTTAGACAAGGATGTGTGATGTCACCGTGGTTGTTTAATATATTTATAGATGGGGTTGTAAGAGAAGTAAATGCGAGGGTTTTGGCAAGAGGCGTGGAGTTAAAAGATAAAGAATCACACACAAAGTGGGAGTTGTCACAGCTGCTCTTTGCTGATGACACTGTGCTCTTGGGAGATTCTGAAGAGAAGTTGCAGAGATTGGTGGATGAATTTGGTAGGGTGTGCAAAAGAAGAAAATTAAAGGTGAATACAGGAAAGAGTAAGGTTATGAGGATAACAAAAAGATTAGGTGATGAAAGATTGAATATCAGATTGGAGGGAGAGAGTATGGAGGAGGTGAACGTATTCAGATATTTGGGAGTGGACGTGTCAGCGGATGGGTCTATGAAAGATGAGGTGAATCATAGAATTGATGAGGGAAAAAGAGTGAGTGGTGCACTTAGGAGTCTGTGGAAACAAAGAACTTTGTCCTTGGAGGCAAAGAGGGGAATGTATGAGAGTATAGTTTTACCAACGCTCTTATATGGGTGTGAAGCGTGGGTGATGAATGTTGCAGCGAGGAGAAGGCTGGAGGCAGTGGAGATGTCATGTCTGAGGGCAATGTGTGGTGTGAATATAATGCAGAGAATTCGTAGTTTGGAAGTTAGGAGGAGGTGCGGGATTACCAAAACTGTTGTCCAGAGGGCTGAGGAAGGGTTGTTGAGGTGGTTCGGACATGTAGAGAGAATGGAGCGAAACAGAATGACTTCAAGAGTGTATCAGTCTGTAGTGGAAGGAAGGCGGGGTAGGGGTCGGCCTAGGAAGGGTTGGAGGGAGGGGGTAAAGGAGGTTTTGTGTGCGAGGGGCTTGGACTTCCAGCAGGCATGCGTGAGCGTGTTTGATAGGAGTGAATGGAGACAAATGGTTTTTAATACTTGACGTGCTGTTGGAGTGTGAGCAAAGTAACATTTATGAAGGGATTCAGGGAAACCGGCAGGCCGGACTTGAGTCCTGGAGATGGGAAGTACAGTGCCTGCACTCTGAAGGAGGGGTGTTAATGTTGCAGTTTAAAAACTGTAGTGTAAAGCACCCTTCTGGCAAGACAGTGATGGAGTGAATGATGGTGAAAGTTTTTCTTTTTCGGGCCACCCTGCCTTGGTGGGAATCGGCCGGTGTGATAATAAAAAAAAAAAAAAAAAAAAAAAATATATATATATATATACATATATATATATATATATATATATATATATATATATATATATATATATATATATATATATATATATATATATATATATATATATATATATATACCTTGGAGTCCAGCTTGCCCTAGACGTTGATTGGTAAAGCACTGCGTGGTTGTGTATATTTCGCCTGCTCTTGCGAATTCCTTGTATTGTTAATATCTCTAGTAAGGCTGATGCATGCAGGGGATGAGATGAAAAGCTGTAAGCCTTCTCCCTGAAAGCTGGCTGCCTTGGATCAAAGTCTAGCGCAAGCTGGACTCCAAGGTATTGTCCAGTGTGGGTAGATTGGTAAAGCACTGCGTACCTTGTTCCAAGGTGTGTAGGTTCGAGTCTCCTTCAGCCAGAGATCAGTGTTTGTGTATATTTCGCCTTCTCTTGCGAATTCCTAGCATTGTTAATATCTCTAGTAAGGCTGATGCATGCAGGGGATGAGACGAAAAGCAGTAAGCCTTCTCCCTGAAAGCTGGCTGCCTTGGATCAAAGTCTAGCACAAGCTGGACTCCAAGGTATTGTCCAGTGTGGGTAGATTGGTAAAGCACTGCTTACCTTGTTCCAAGGTTCGTAGGTTCGAGTCTCCTTCAGCCAGAGATCAGTGTTTGTGTATATTTCGCCTGCTCTTGCGAATTCCTTGCATTGTTAATATCTCTATTAAGGCTGATGCATGCAGGGGATGAGATGAAAAGCTGTAAGCCTTCTCCCTGAAAGCTGGCTGCCTTGGATCAAAGTCTAACGCAAGCTGGACTCCAAGGTATTGGTCCAGTGTGGGTAGACTGGTAAAGCACTGCGTCCCTTGTTCCAAGGTTCGTAGGTTCGAGTCTCCTTCAGCCAGAGATCAGTGTTTGTGTATATTTCGCCTGCTCTTGCGAATTCCTTGCATTGTTAATATCTCTAGTAAGGCTGATGCATGCAGGGGATGAGATGAAAAGCTGTAGGCCTTCTCCCTGAAAGCTGGCTGCCTTGGATCAAAGTCTAGCACAAGCTGGACTCCAAGGTATTGGTCCAGTGTGGGAAGATTGGTAAAGGACTGCGTACCTTGTCTCAAGGTTCGTAAGTTCGAGTCTTCTTCAGCCAGAGAACAGTGTTTGTGTATATTTCGCCTGCTCTTGCGAATTCCTTGCATTGTTAATATCTCTAGTAAGGCTGATGCATGCAGGTGATGAGATGAAAAGCTGTAAGCCTTCTCCCTGAAAGCTGGCTGCCTTGGATCAAAGCCTAGCGCAAGCTGGACTCCAAGGTATTGGTCCAGTGTGGGTAGATTGGTAAAGCACTGCGTACCTTGTTCCAAGGTTCGTAGGTTCGAGTCTCCTTCAGCCAGAGATCAGTGTTTGTGTATATTTCGCCTGCTCTTGCGAATTCCTTGCATATATATATATATATATATATATATATATATATATATATATATATATATATATATATATATATATATATATATATATATATATATATATATATATATATTCTCCTACCACTCCCTATATTTTTAAGCTACATGTGAACTGTATCAATAGACAGAATACATTGATAGAAAACACACACATGAATACATTGGTACAATATATCAAAGGTTATGAATCTTCTCCAGCTGCTCTGAAGATGGACGTGAGCCCAGTATGCAGCATGCATTTCCAGTCTGGATGGTCACACTGAGGCGCTGGAACATGAAAGTGGCTGCCCTTGGGTCCCTGGTGGTGTCGATGAGTCTGGAACCCAGTTCTTTAAGGAAACATGTGGCATGTTTTCCCCAAGATGACAAGGTCTCTGATCCCACTGGGACAAATTGATATTGTTGGCTTATGTCCCTGTACCTGCCGTTCTTGTATTCCTCCCTGTGGTCAGCAGCTCCTCCCTGTCGCCCGACACTGATGGATATAGGTGTCCGCCAGTGTGGACACACAGGTATAGTCCCATGCTAAGAGCTTGCCATTCTTCCAAGGATAGATGGGGATCCCATCTGGGCGGTTTGCCGGGTTGTGGGTCTTGTTAGCTGCTAGTGATAGGGGCTCCCTCTCAGCTGGGCATTCAGCTGTAGCAAGGGTTCTCTTTATGATGTTGAGAAGGGGTGCCGTTAAAAAGGTACATCTCTTAAGGTTCACATTATCTAGTTCATATTCCATATACAGGACATCACACTCATCATGCCGTTCGTTGGTTCTTTCTTCTGTCTTCGACTGTTTATTGTCTCCGTTTACAAGTTCGAAAGGTGATCCCTGCAACACAACAATGTAGAAATTGCTGGCGTGTGGTCATCCAGCGAAATATTGCAGGCCCATGGCCGAATGCCCAGTCTGTGGTGCCGACGACCATACCAATACATCTTGTAGTCTACCTCCCTATTGCCTTAATTGTCATGAGGCTCAGCCATCTTACTCTCGCCGTTGTCAAGTTTACTGAAATGAGCGAGAATTCCATTGTCTCAAAGAGGCAGAAGGCTTTCCTTATGCCATGGCAGTCTCTCATCTTCGCCCCCAGGGGAGACTTTCCCGTATTTCTTATTCTCAAGTTACTAAACGACCCCCACCTCTGAGGTCCCAATTCCCGCAACCTCATCTTTGGTCACCCCTTCCACAGTCACCCCTGTCTCTAATTCTTTTACTGTCCTGGACTCAGAGGTCCCTACCTCGCCACCTCATTCTGTTCTCACCTCTTCTTCTCACTCATATGTTTCTCCGTCTACAAACCTTGTACAACAACTCCCTATCGCCCTTCTACTTCTCCTAAATCCAAAAAATCCCCATTGTTCAAATCTCCTTTAACCCCTCATCTCCTGGTTCTTTGTGCTTGCTAGAGATAAGGAGTATCTCTAGCAAGC
Source organism: Cherax quadricarinatus (assembly GCF_038502225.1). NCBI lineage: Eukaryota > Metazoa > Arthropoda > Malacostraca > Decapoda > Parastacidae > Cherax > Cherax quadricarinatus. The sequence continues at coordinate 27,631,263 of NC_091331.1, forward strand.
ACAAAGATATTGTTTTTTTTTTGTTGGGTCCCTGGTCATGGTGACGTACACGCAATGAACAGGCAGACACTGCTGCACGGTCAGCAGTACATGACCCCCCAGTTTCGTATTGAGGTGTTCCATTCACAGACTATTTTTCTGTAATTGCTACCCACCTTTGCACCCGTTGATAACAACATTGGTCTGATCTGCTATATAACAAAATACATTTATTAAACCAAGTTTAAGTTTCTGGCCGTCTTATCATCAGTGTCGAGGTTGAGAGACTACTCTCTCCCGTCTTCCCATCGGCCACACTCGTCTTATTCACGGGTATCTCATGGGGAGGTGCCCAGTTCCACTCTGTGAGAATTGTCAGATACCAGTTTCTGTTAGCCCTATTCTGTTGGACTGTCCACTCTATCAACGAACACACAGAATTTACCTCCAACGTCATCTCCGCTCTACTGCCCTTACTTTACCTTCCTTTCTTGCTGATGGACCTTCCTTTAACCCAGACTCTCTCATTGACTTTTTGACAGTAACTCTCATTAAGTTGTTTCCTTTCCTATGAAGTTGTATTAATGTTGGTAGAATCACAGACAATATGTTAAGTAAAAGGACACAGGTGCAACTAATGTGACATTTTTATTGTGGCAACATTTCGCTCTCAAGAAACTTGACTGGCATGCATAATGTTGACGCAATAAAAATGTCACTTTAGTTGCACTTGTGTCCCTTTACCTCCTATAAAGTTGTCCCAATCAGTGTCTCGCACAGATGATGGCATCTGTCCTCTTCAACAGTGGTTTCAGTCTCATGATTTGATCTCCGGCCATTTCTGATGCAAAGGCCATTTTGACCCATCATATACTAACGAGTTCTTTAAAAATTTGCCACCTGGTGCACCTCCAATGATATTACAGATCTCCCTTTCCTCCGCTCCGCATATCTCATCAGTTGTCCCTTCAGCCTCCTAAACGCCGTGCATAACGAGAGACCTCCTCCTTTCCTCCTCTCATTTCCTTTTCCTCTATTGTTCGTTTCCTTTTGTTATCAGTTCCTTCGCTGCTCCCTATATTCTTTTCCTTCACCTCTGTTACCAGAGAGCATGTCCGACGTCAAGATACTTTTTTTTCCTTGCTCTACCCTTCCTTTCTTCTCACTTGTTGTATTTAGTTGTCTACGACACATCACCTTCCTTTTATCTCCTCTAGTTCCGTACTCAGTTTTTTTTTATCTCTAAGGTTGCGTACTTTTACTCAGCAGCAACAGCCCTTCTCTCTTTTACCTTTCCTTGCGTGCATGCGTGTGTACTCACCTATTTATGGTTACAGGGGTCGATTCACAATTCCTGGTCCCATCTCTTCGCTAGTCGCTACTAGATCCACTCTTTCCCTGCTCCAAGAGACTTATCGTACTTCTTCTTAAACCTGTGTATGGCTTCTGCCTCCACTACTTCAGTCTCCAGATTGTTCCCTTTCGACGTGAATGTCTATGTTCAACGTGAATGTCTATGTTCAATGGTGTCAACGACAGCAGTGAACATATACATTCACGTCGTCAACGACAAGAGTGAACATAGAAACACTCACGTCGTCAACGACAAGAGTGAACATAGAAACACTCACGTCGTCAACGACAAGAGTGAACATAGAAACACTCACGTCGTCAACGACAAGAGTGAACATACAAACACTCGCGTCGTCAACGACAAGAGTGAACATAGAAACACTCGCGTCGTCAACGACAAGAGTGAACATACAAACACTCACGTCGTCAACGACAAGAGTGAACATACAAACACTCGCGTCGTCAACGACATGAGTGAACATACAAACACTCACGTCGTCAACGACATGAGTGAAAATACAAACATTCACGTCGTCAACGACATGAGTGAAAATACAAACATTCACGTCGTCAACGACAAGAGTGAACATACAAACACTCACGTCGTCAACGACAAGAGTGAACATACAAACACTCACGTCGTCAACGACATGAGTGAGCATACAAACACTCACGTCGTCAACGACATGAGTGAACATACAAACACTCGCGTCGTCAACGACATGAGTGAACATACAAACACTCACGTCGTCAACGACATGAGTGAACATACAAACACTCGCGTCGTCAACGACATGAGTGAACATACAAACACTCACGTCGTCAGCGACATGAGTGAACATACAAACACTCACGTCGTCAACGACATGAGTGAACATACAAACACTCGCGTCGTCAACGACATGAGTGAACATACAAACACTCACGTCGTCAACGACATGAGTGAACATACAAACACTCGCGTCGTCAACGACATGAGTGAACATACAAACACTCACGTCGTCAACGACATGAGTGAACATACAAACACTCACGTCGTCAACGACAAGAGTGAACATACAAACACTCACGTCGTCAACGACATGAGTGAACATACAAACACTCACGTCGTCAACGACATGAGTGAACATACAAACACTCACGTCGTCAACGACATGAGTGAACATACAAACACTCACGTCGTCAACGACATGAGTGAACATACAAACATTCAAGTCGCAAACATGAAACCAAATCGTACAATACAGTGAAAGTTTAACATAAAAATTACCGAGGAAGGGAAACAGGTGAAGAGCAAGACTATTTGAACAATACTTCGACCTGATGGAACTCTGAAGAGAGAGAGAGAGAGAGAGAGAGAGAGGAGGGGGGGAGGGAGGAGACCTTTTTCTAACAAAAGACTGCCCTGCACTATCTTTATTCTTTACTGTTCTTTACAGTATATGTATATTATAAATGTCGTGCCGAATAGGCAGAACTTGCGAACTTGGCTTAAATAGCAACGCTCATCTTGCCATATAGGACAAGCGAAAATTTGTGTATGCAATATTTTCGCCAAAATCATTCTGAACCTAACGAAAAAAATATATTTCACTGTGTTTGTTTAGTATTAAATTATTGTAAACAAATCTAAAATATATATAGTTGGATTAGGCTAAAATAAATTGTTCTTGTTATAATAAGGTTAGGTAAATTTTCTAAGATTCTTTTGGTGCAAAATTAATTTTTTTTATATTAACATTAATGAAAAAAATATATCTTTAAACGTATAAGAGAAAATTTTAGAAAGGACTTAATTTTAAATGAGTTCTTGCTAATTGACCAGTTTTACATATTCGGCACGACATATATATATATATATATATATATATATATATATATATATATATATATATATATATATATATATATATATATATATATATATTTATATATATATATGTATATAGATATGTATATATATATTTATATATACAAGTATATATATATATATATATATATATATATATATATATATATATATGTGTATATATATATATGTATATATATATATGTATATATATATATGTATATATATATATATATGTATATATATATATATATATAAGTATATATATGTATATATATATGTATATATAAATGTATATATATATATATATATATATATATATATATATATATGTATGTATACAAAATTTCATCATAAATTTAAAAAAAAAAGTGTGAATACGATTCGAATTGAGGCTGGGAAGTAGGAAAGAGATAGAGGAAACAAAGAGGTGGAGAAGAGAGAGATGGTCAAAGAAATGTGTGTGTGTGTGTGTGTGTGTGTGTACTCACCTATTTGTACTCACCTATTTGTGGTTGCAGGGGTCGAGTCTTAGCTCCTGGCCCCGCCTCTTCACCGGTTGCTACTGGGCCCTCTCTCTCCCCGCTCCATGAGCTTTATCAAACCTCGTCTTAAAACTATGTATGGTTCCTGCCTCCACTACGTCACTTTCTAGGCTATTCCACTGCCTGACAACTCTATGACTGAAGAAATACTTCCTAATATCTCTCTGACTCATCTGTGTCTTCAACTTCCAATTGTGGCCTCTTGTTTCTGTGTCCCCTCCCTGGAACATCCTGTCTTTGTCCACCTTGTCTATTCCGCGCAGTATTTTATATGTCGTTATCATGTCTCCCTTGACCCTCCTGTCCTCCAGTGTCGTCAGGCCGATTTCCCTTGACCTTTCTTCATAAGACATTCCCCTTAGCTCTGGAACTAACCTTGTCGCAAACCTTTGCACTTTCTCTAGTTTCTTGACATGCTTTGTCAAGTGCGGGTTCCAAACAGGTGCTGCATACTCCAGTATGGGCCTGGCGTACACGGTGTACAGTGTCATGAACGATTCCTTACATAGGTATCGGAACGCTATTCTCAGGTGTGCCAGTCGCCCATATGGTGCAGCAGTTATTTGGTTGATGTGTGCTTCCGGAGACGTGCTCGGTGTTAAACTCACCCCAAATCTTTCTCCTTGAGCGAGGTTTGCAGTCTTTGGCCACCTAGCCTATAGTCTGTCTGCGGTCTTCTTTGCCCTTCCCCGATCTTCATGACTTTGCATTTGGCTGGATTAAATTCGAGAAGCCAGTTGCTGGACCAGGTGTCCAGTCTGTCCAGGTCTCTTTGAAGTCCTGCCCGGTCCTCATCTGATTTAATTCTCCTCATTAACTCCACATCATCTGCGAACAGGAACACTTCTGAGTCTAACCCTTCCATCATGTCGTTCACATATACCAAAAATAGCACTGGTCCTAGGACCGACCCCTGTGGGACCCCGCTTGTCACAGGTGCCCACTGTGATACATTATTACGTACCATGACTCGTTGTTGCCTCCCTGTCAGGTATTCTCTGATCCATAGCCATGCCCTACCTGTTATACGCGCCTGATCCTCTAGCTTCTGCACTAATCTCTTGTGAGGAACTGTGTCAAAGACCTTCTTGCAGCCCAAGAAGATGCAATCAACCCACCCCTCTTTCTCGTGTCTTACTTCTGTTACTTTATCATAAAACTCCAAAAGGTTTGTGACACAGGATTTGCCTTCCATGAATCCGTGCTGGTTGGCGTTTATACTCTTGTTCCGTTCCAGGTGTTCCACCACTCTCCTCCTGATAATCTCCATAACTTTGCATACTATACACGTCAATGACACAGGTCTATAGTTTAGTGCCTCTTTTCTGTCTCCTTTTTTAAAAATGGGAACTACATTTGCCGTCTTCCATACCTCAGGTAGTTGCCCAGTTTCCAGGGACGTGTTGAAGATTGTGGTAAGTGGCACGCACAGCATGTCCGCTCCCTCTCTAAGGACCCACGGGGAGATGTTGTCCGGTCCCATTGCCTTTGAGGTATCGATGTGTGTGTGTGTGTGTGTGTGTGTGTGTGTGTGTGTGTGTGTGTCATGAGTGCGTGGCGTGTACGGGTGACGTGTCGGCCACACATTACGAGTGTGGATGAGTCTCTCTACTCAAGCTCTCAGGATAATCCCTGGGTAAACTTCATCTTTGGTGCGTGAGACACCATACACAGTGGTGCTACCCTGTGTGTGTGTGTGTGTGTTTGTGTTTGTACTCACCTAATTGTACTCACCTAATTGTGGTTGCAGGGGTCGAGACTCAGCTCCTGGCCCCGCCTCTTCACTGATCGCTACTGGATCCTCTCTCTCTCTGCTTCCTGAGCTTTGTCATACCTCTTCTTAAAACTATGTATGGTTCCTGCCTCCACTACTTCACTTGCTAGGCTATTCCACTTGCTGACAACTCTATGACTGAAGAAATGTGTGTGTGTGTGTGTGTGTGTGTGATGAATGTCAGTCGTACCTGAGCTCCTGCTGCCATTTATAAGGCACTAACAACCCAAAGAAAAAAATTCGTCTGGATTTATATTTTGGGTTATCCAGTGAAAGGAGTGGTAGAGACTCGATACTCTGTCTGCTAATCAAAAGACTGACAAGTTACCCAGTAATGTACATTTAGGGTTGAAACTGTTTGGTTTGCGTTAACCACATCACCTAAGAAAGAATTATAAAAGTAAAAATTCTCAATTTTATGTTTGAATTTCCCTGTAATAGAATATTTAGTTATATAAATACTATAGTGCACGAGAGCTGCTGATGCATGAATACACAGTCATACAGTAATGGCTAGGAAAACATTACACGCGTGAGAGAGGATAATTATTCTCCGTGATTTGCATGTACCAGGAAATCCATAAACCTGCACGATATCACTATCAAATTTTTACCGTACATGCAAATGATACTTGTTATATATGTTGAGTGTTTAATGTTACTAGTGGTTGTTAGATTAATGCGTATATTGAGTGATTAATATTTCTAGTTCTGTTAGAGTAATATGTCAAATTTTTAATGTTATTAGTGGGCATAAAGGTAATATATACCTCTATGTCCAGGGGTCGAGTCATAGTTCTTGGCCCTGCCTCTTCACTGGTCGCTACTAGGTCACTCCCTGCTCCGTGAGCTTTATCATACCTCTTCTTAAAGCTATTTATGGATCCTGCCTCCACAACCTCCCTTTCCAGACTACTCCATTTTCTGACAACTCTGTGACCGAAGAAATACTTCTTGACATCTCTTTGACTCATCTGAGTCTTCAGCTTCCGATTGTGACCCCTTGTTAGTGTGTCCCATCTCTGAAACATCCTGTCCCGACCCACACTGTCGATTTCTCTCAGTATTTCATATGTTGTTATCATGTCCTCTCTGTCCTTCCTGTTCTCCAGTGTCGTCAGGTTGATTTCCCTTAACTTCTCCTCATAGGACATGCCTTTTAACTCCGGGACTAATCTCGTTGCAAACCTTTGCACTTTCTCTATTTTCTTGGCGTGCTTGGCCAGGTGTGGGTTCTAAACTGGTGCTGCATACTCCAACATGAGCCTGATGTACACGGTGTACAGTGTCCTGAACGATTCCTTGCTGAGATGTTTGCTAGTCGCCCGTATGCCCCAACAGTTATTTGGTTAATGTGTACCTCAGGAGATAAGTTCGGTGTTATTGCTGAGCGAGGCCTGTAGCCTGTCTAGATCCCTTTGTAGTCCTGCCTGGTTCTCCGATTGAATTCTCCTCATTAACTTGACATCATCTGCAAACAGACACACTTCTCAGTCTATTCCTTCTGTCATAGCATTCACATATACCAGAAACAGCACCTCTCCCAGGTCCGACCCCTGTGGAACCCCGATCGTGACAGGTATCCACTCTGACACCTCATCACGTACCATGACTCGCTGCTGTCTTCCTGTCAGGTATTCTATGATCCACTGCAGTGCCTTCCCTGCTATACCTGCCTGGTCCTCCAGCTTGTGTGTGTGTGTGTGTGTGTGTGTGTGTGTACTCAATTGTACTCACCTAGTTGTACTTGCAGGGGTCGATTCACGGCTCCTGGTACCGCCTCTTCACTGGTCGCTTCTGGGTCACTCTTCCTGCTCCATGAGCTTTATCATACTTCTTCTTAAAGCTATATATGGATCCTGCCTCCACTACATCACTTCCCAGACAAATTCCACTTCCTGACAACTCTTTGACTGAAGAAATACTTCTTAACATCCCTGTGATTCATCTGAGTCTTAAACTTCCAACTGTGACCCCTTGTTGCTGTGTCCCATCTCTGGAATATCTTGTCTCTGTCCACTTTGTCAATTCTTCTCAGTATTTTATATGTCGTTATCATATATCCCGTATCTCTCCTGTCCTCCAACGTCGTCAGGTCGGTTTCCCGTAACCTCTCCTCGCAGGACATGCCCCTTAGCTCCGGGACTAGTCTTGCTGGAAAGCTTTGTACTTGCTCCAATTTCCTTACATGCGTGGCTACGTGTGGGTTGCAAACTGATGCTGCATACTCCAATAAAGGCTTGACATGCACGGTGTACAGGATCATGAACGATTCTTTATTGAGATGTCGTAATGGTAGTCTTAGGTTTGCTAGGTGCCCATATGCAGCAGCAGTTATTTGGTTGATGTGTGTCTCAGGAGATGTGCCCGGTGTTGTACTCACCCTAAGATCCTTTTTCTTGAGTGAGGTTTGTAGTCTCTGGCCCCCTAGACTGTACCCCGTTTGCGGTCTTCTTAGCCCTTCCCCAATCTTCATGGCTTTGCACTTGGTGGGGCAGAAGCCAATTTCTGCACCAGGCCTGCACCTGTCCGGATCCCTTTGTTGTTTGCGTCTGGTCCTCGTCCGATTGAATTCTTCTCATTAACTTCACATCATCTGCAAACAAAGCCACTTCTGAGTCTATTCCTTCCGTCATGTCGTTCACATATACCAGAAACAGCACCGGTCCAAGGACTGACTCCTGTGGAACCACGCTTGTCACATGCGCCCACTCTGACACCTCGTCACGTACCGTGACTCGCTGAAGTCTTCCCGACAGGCATTTCCTGATCCATTGCAGTTATACCTGTTATACCTTCCTGATCCTCCAGCTTATGCACTAATCTCATGTGTGGAACTGTGTCAAAAGCCTTCTTATAGTTCAAGAATCTACCCACCCTTCTCTCTTGTCTTACTTCTGTCACCCTGTAACAGAACTCCAGTAGGTTTGTGACACAGAATTTCCCGTCCCTGCAACCGTGCTGGTTGTCGTTGATAAGCTCATTCCTTTCTAGGTGCTACACCACTCTTCTGATAATCTTCTCCATGACTTTGCATACCATACATGTCAGTGACACTGGTGTGTAGTTTGATGCTTCCTGTCTGTCTCCTTTTTTAAAAATTGGGACTACATTTGCTGTCTTCCATACCTCAGGTAGTCGCCCTGTAGCGCCTTTGCTCCCTCCCTCAAGACCCATCGCCTTTGAGGTATCTAGCTCGCTTAGCAGCTTCTTCACTTCCTCCTCGGTTGTATGTGTTGTGTCCAAAACTTGATGGTGTACCCCACCTCTCCATCTTTCTGGAGTCCCTTCTGTCTCCTGTGTGAACACTTCTTTGAATCTCATGTTCAACTCTTCACATACTTCTCGGTCGTTTCTTGTGATCTCTCCTTCCTTCCTCAGCCTGATTACCTGGTCCTTGACTGTTGTTTTCCTCCTGATGTGGCTGTACAACAGCTTCGAGTCAGATTTGGCTTTCGCTGCTATGTCACTTTCTTATTGTCGTTGGGCCTCCCTTCTTACCTGTGCATATTCATTTCTGGCTCTATGACTGCTCTCCCTATTCTCCTGGGTCTTTTGCCTTCTATACTACTTCCATTCTGTGTGTGTGTGTGTGTGTGTGTGCGCGCGCGCGCGCGTGTGTGTGGGTGTGTGTGTATGTATGTGTGTGTGTGTGTATGTGTGTGTGTGTGTATGTGTGTGTGTATGTGTGTGTGTGTGTGTGTGTGTGTGTGTGTGTGTGTGTGTGTGTGTGTGTGTGTGTGTGTGTGTGTGTAATTAATAAACCTAACTTGCCGAACTCCCTTAAACTTCCCCCAAATTTTTTTTACAGAACATTGAATGTTTTTCATTGACATTGATATAAAAAAAATTAATATTGAACCAAAACTAAGAGACCTAACCTTCCAAAACTAAGGCAGTTTTTTCGGCTAAGTTCTTATATATATATATATATATATATATATATATATATATATATATATATATATATATATATATATATATATATATATATATATATATATATATATTATATATAATCATAGGTTAAGTTACTTTTAGTTAATATTACTTAAAATCTATTACATATATTTTTTTACTGTGCTCATTTGATTTTTGCTGATTTATGGGAAAAACAAAAATTTTCATTCTGCTTATTCGGCAAAGTGCACCCTGTCCAAATAGGTCAAACTCGGCAGTTCGGCTTAAACGACATGATGTATATATATATATATATATATATATATATATATATATATATATATTTATATATATATATATATATATATATATATATATATATATATATATATATATATATATATATATATATATATATATATATATATGGTGCCAGATAAGTCGAAATGGCGAGTTCGACCTAAAAAAACAATGGTGTTTTGGTGTTTTCTGCCGAATAAAAAGAGTGAAAATTTTATTTTTGCCATAACTGCAAATTTTATTTTGTAAGCAATATTCCATATACAAGTTATTCAAGACAGGAGAAAAAGGATTACCCATAGCCATGCCAAGTTTTTTGAGTATATGTCATTGAACATATATTTATAATCGAAAATGCACAATTTAATCGAATCAGTAATTTCGTTAATGTTTAAGGGAATATCATATATTGTAAGTTCTGCAATGAAGTCTAACAGGTTGACGTATATGGATAATGTGCTTTGTTTGTGGCGTTATAATGAGAGGCCTATTGACTTTTCACCTAGATTAAACTCATTGCTTCCATTTCTTGGTATACATATTCGTAGATATGGTAGAACATTAAAGTTCATGTTTATCGCATGCCTGCTAACATACGTTCATACATAAATTACTATTCGAATCACCAAACGCATTAAACAGAGTGTATTTACTTATATGTTTTTGAAAGCCCCTAGGATTTGTAGCCTTGAATTTTATGATGGGAAAAATAAGAAAATCTATGAAATTGCTTCTAACGTACATTGTTAACGCATATTTATTGCTAAAGCTTTTCGTCAAGCTCAAGAAAACTTTCTACAACATAGAGTCCAATTCTGAGTGAAAGCTTGAGAATTTGTTGGTTTTACCATATAATGAAAATCTCTCTCTCACTTCCAACAAGTTCTTAAATACTTTAATGTTAAAGTTATCTTTACATATGACAATACCGTAGAGCAAAAAATTATCAAAAACTCTCCCAAGGAATCTTTGCGTTGTGTATACTCCATCCCCTGTTAAAGTTGTGATACCTCTTATATAGGACAAACTTGCAGATCTCTTGACACCAGAATTAAACAACATATATATGTATATCTAGTGGACAAGAATCCAGTGCTTTGGTCATTCATGTAAGGGATACAGGCCATTGTGTAGGTTGGATTAATGCCAAAGAATTACATCCTTGTAATTTTACAGTTCAACGAAATATTATGGAATCATCTTTTATTAAGCATGATGCACAACATATTTCAAATCTGAGTTTTGGGATCTATAAACTTGACAATTTTATAGTCCAGAATATTGTTCATAATCTCAAATGTCAAAATATTTTTCACAAATATACAGTGTGTTCTTTGTCACACGATCAATTTAACTTGATATTGGACAGTTGTATACGCGGCGCGGGTTCATGTGAAGTGTTGTCACCTATGAAGTGTCACATCTGTGTTTAATATTGAAATGTGCTTCTCTTGCCTCGTCTTCCTATTCCTCTGAATATATGTGTATAAGCACATGAGAGCACTCAGGCTTTATTTATTACCTGTTTTCACTGTGATATTTTTACATATTTGTAATCAGGCTTTTTGTGATTTCTTATATATATATATATATATATATATATTTTATATAAAAATATATATATATAGTATATATACATATATATATATATATATATATATATATATATATATATATATATATATATATATATATATATATATATATATATGTCGTGCCGAATAGGCAGAACTTGCGATCTTGGCTTAAATAGCAACGCTCATCTTGCCATATAGGACAAGTGAAAATTTGTGTATGCAATAATTTCGCCAAAATCATTCTGAACCTAACGAAAAAAATATATTTCACTGTGTTTGTTTAGTATTAAATTATTGTAAATAAATCTAAAATATATTTAGTTGGGTTAGGCTAAAATAAATTGCTCTTGTTATAATAAGGTTAGGTAAGTTTTCTAGGTTCCTTTTGGTGCAAAATTATAAGTTTTTACATCAACATTAATGAAAAAAATATATCTTTAAACGTATCAGAGAAAATTTTAGAAAGGACTTAATTTTAAATGAGTTCTTGCTAATTGACCAGTTTTACATATTCGGCACGACATATATATATATATATATATATATATATATATATATATATATATATATATATATATATATATATATATATATATATATATATATATATATATATTCTTTCTTTCTTTCAACACGCCGGCTGTATCCCACCGAGGCGGGGTGGCCCAAAAGGAAAAACGAAAGTTTCTCCTTTTACATTTAATAATATATACAGGAGAAGGGGTTACTGGCCCCTTGCTCCAGGCATTTTAGTCGCCTCTTAAAACACGCATGGCTTACGGAGGAAGAATTCTGTTCCACTTCCCCATGGAGGTAAGAGGAAATAAACAAGAACAAGAACTAGAAAGAAAATAGAAGAAAACCCAAAGGGGTGTGTATATATATGCTTGTATATGTTTGTGTAGTGTGACCTAAGTGTAAGTAGAAGTAGCAAGACATACCTGAAATCTTGCATGTGTATAAGACAGAAAAAAAGACACCAGCAATCCTACCATCGTGTAAAACAATTACAGGCTTCAGTTTTACACTCACTTGGCAGGACGGTAGTACCTCACTGGGCGGTTGCTGTCTACCAACCTACTACCTAGATATATATATATATATATATATATATATATACACAAATAACCCGCACATAAAAGAGAGAAGCTTACGACGACGTTTCGGTCCGACTTGGACCATTGACAAAGTCACACTAACCAGAAGTGGAGCAGGACGGCTATATATAGGCAGGAAGAGGTGGTGGTAGTAGTAGTAGTAGTACAAGAATGGTATATAATACCGACAAGATGAAATTAAGACACGCGCAACACCCGGGCATCCCTATCACAGACGTTTCGCCATTCAGCCTGCCACTGGATGGCGAAACGTCCACAACAAAGACAGCCAGACGTCGCACATGTGTCTTAATTTCATCAGTAGTTGTAGTGGTAGTAGTAGTAGAAGAGGTAGTAGTAGTGGTAGAAGTGGCAAAAAAGGAGGACGAGCCAGTCAAATACAAAGGAAGGGGAGCACTGAACATCAAAATGGTATACAATACCGACAGGTTGTTAGGTAAGACACATATGCAACAGTTAGACAACTTTATTCCGAAACGTTTCGCCTACACAGTAGGCTTCTTCAGTCGAATACAGAAAGTAGGCAGGAACAGTAGAGATGTGAAGATGATGTAATCAGTCCATCACCCTTAAAGTCGTAGAATTTGAGGTTGTCAGTCCCTCGGCCTGGAGAAGTTCAGTTCCATAGTCAGGAACTATCTGAAGATCAAGCGACAGTGCGGAGACTTAAATACTGTCGGAAGGAGAGGTGCAGGGTAGTAGTAGTAGTAGTAGTAGTAGTAGTAGTAGTGAGAGGCAACTGAGAGGTCATGTCCCTCTCAGATCCAACCCTTCTCACTTGAAAAGCTTGTCCAAGGTGTTTTCTGTACCAAGATGCCACGTGTTGCAGTGTCTGACAAGATGAACATCAAAATGGTATACAATACCGACAGGTTGTTAGGTAAGACACATATGCAACAGTTAGACAACTTTATTCCGAAACGTTTCGCCTACACAGTAGGCTTCTTCAGTCGAATACAGAAAGTAGGCAGGAACAGTAGAGATGTGAAGATGATGTAATCAGTCCATCACCCTTAAAGTCGTAGAATTTGAGGTTGTCAGTCCCTCGGCCTGGAGAAGTTCAGTTCCATAGTCAGGAACTATCTGAAGATCAAGCGACAGTGCGGAGACTTAAATACTGTCGGAAGGAGAGGTGCAGGGTAGTAGTAGTAGTAGTAGTAGTAGTAGTAGTAGTAGTGAGAGGCAACTGTCGCTTGATCTTCAGATAGTTCCTGACTATGGAACTGAACTTCTCCAGGCCGAGGGACTGACAACCTCAAATTCTACGACTTTAAGGGTGATGGACTGATTACATCATCTTCACATCTCTACTGTTCCTGCCTACTTTCTGTATTCGACTGAAGAAGCCTACTGTGTAGGCGAAACGTTTCGGAATAAAGTTGTCTAACTGTTGCATATGTGTCTTACCTAACAACCTGTCGGTATTGTATACCATTTTGATGTTCATCTTGTCAGACACTGCAACACGTGGCATCTTGGTACAGAAAACACCTTGGACAAGCTTTTCAAGTGAGAAGGGTTGGATCTGAGAGGGACATGACCTCTCAGTTGCCTCTCACTACTACTACTACTACTACTACTACTACTACTACTACCCTGCACCTCTCCTTCCGACAGTATTTAAGTCTCCGCACTGTCGCTTGATCTTCAGATAGTTCCTGACTATGGAACTGAACTTCTCCAGGCCGAGGGACTGACAACCTCAAATTCTACGACTTTAAGGGTGATGGACTGATTACATCATCTTCACATCTCTACTGTTCCTGCCTACTTTCTGTATTCGACTGAAGAAGCCTACTGTGTAGGCGAAACGTTTCGGAATAAAGTTGTCTAACTGTTGCATATGTGTCTTACCTAACAACCTGTCGGTATTGTATACCATTTTGATGTTCATCTTGTCAGACACTGCAACACGTGGCATCTTGGTACAGAAAACACCTTGGACAAGCTTTTCAAGTGAGAAGGGTTGGATCTGAGAGGGACATGACCTCTCAGTTGCCTCTCACTACTACTACTACTACTACTACTACTACTACTACCCTGCACCTCTCCTTCCGACAGTATTTAAGTCTCCGCACTGTCGCTTGATCTTCAGATAGTTCCTGACTATGGAACTGAACTTCTCCAGGCCGAGGGACTGACAACCTCAAATTCTACGACTTTAAGGGTGATGGACTGATTACATCATCTTCACATCTCTACTGTTCCTGCCTACTTTCTGTATTCGACTGAAGAAGCCTACTGTGTAGGCGAAACGTTTCGGAATAAAGTTGTCTAACTGTTGCATATGTGTCTTACCTAACAACGAAGGGGAGCACTGCAAGAGAGCTAGGTGCCCACTGAGGGAGAGCAAGCGCACAGAGGTGCGTGAAAGGGGAAGTGGTGAAATAAATGAAGAAGGAACAGAAACACGAGACAGAAGAGAGAAAGACAACCCAGAGGAGAAAAGGAAAGAGGAAAGGGGAAGAGAGAGAAGAAGAAAAAGAAAAAGAAAAAGAAAAAATGAGGATTCAGGTTAAGTCACGGGTGTTCTGAAGTTTGGAGCATTTTATAATGTAGTGGGAGAGGAAGGCATCTACAGAGACGAAGCCAGGGCTAAAGTTCATACAAGGAAAGTTGTGTATTAGAGAGGATTCAACTAGACGGCGACCGTTCGAGTTTGAAGTAGGGAAGACAGTTTTAGCAGAAGACCAGTCAATAGGATGGCTATGATCTCTGACGTGACAGAAAAGAGCATTGTTAGTGTCGGCAAGCCTAACACTGTTTTTGTGCTCCCTAAGCCTGTCAGAAAGAGAACGACCAGTTTCTCCGAAGTATTGAAGAGGACAGGAGGAGCAAGAAATAGAGTAGACACCAGGAACATCTGTAGAGGGATGTGTACGAATGGTATATAATACCGACAAGATGAGAGTAAGACACATGTGCAACATCTGGGTATCTTTATTGTAGACGTTTCGCCATCCAGTGGCTTTATCAATACAAATTCCAGGACATAACTTGAAGACAGTAGAACTATGTACAGAAGATGAGGTAATCAGTCCCTCAACCTAGGAGTAGGTGCGAACAGCACCATAGTCGTGGAGATTCTGAAGCAGAAGAAAGAATCCTGGCGCTTATATAGTAACGTCAGGTGAAGCAGACGAGGGCAAATTCACTGGTGGGCGGGATTCCCCAGTGGAAGTAGGTCCTTCCCAAAGAGATGGGTTAGTTGTAGTAGTAGTTGTCGTAGTTGTGAAGGTTATGTACATGTCCTCAGAATTAAGATTCCATGATGTTGCAGTGTCTGACAAGTTGTGTACGAATGGTATATAATACCGACAAGATGAGAGTAAGACACATGTGCAACATCTGGGTATCTTTATTGTAGACGTTTCGCCATCCAGTGGCTTTATCAATACAAATTCCAGGACATAACTTGAAGACAGTAGAACTATGTACAGAAGATGAGGTAATCAGTCCCTCAACCTAGGAGTAGGTGCGAACAGCACCATAGTCGTGGAGATTCTGAAGCAGAAGAAAGAATCCTGGCGCTTATATAGTAACGTCAGGTGAAGCAGACGAGGGCAAATTCACTGGTGGGCGGGATTCCCCAGTGGAAGTAGGTCCTTCCCAAAGAGATGGGTTAGTTGTAGTAGTAGTTGTCGTAGTTGTGAAGGTTATGTACATGTCCTCAGAATTAAGATTCCATGATGTTGCAGTGTCTGACAAGTTGTGTACGAATGGTATATAATACCGACTGTCTTCAAGTTATGTCCTGGAATTTGTATTGAGAAAGCCACTGGATGGCGAAACGTCTACAATAAAGATACCCAGATGTTGCACATGTGTCTTACTCTCATCTTGTCGGTATTATATACCATTCGTACACAACTTGTCAGACACTATCTTTACTACGGTAATAAAGAGGGAGCAGGATTTTCCTTAATTGTCCTGCTAAAGTAAGAGATGTACTGTCTCTTATTAAACTACACTTTGCAACACTGCAAGGAGCGTCGGTCGAAGCGACCACATCCCATACTCATACTGCATCTGCTATCAATTACTCGCTGTAGCAGTAAACAAGATGCTTGCCCCTTCTGAGAGGGCTGGGCCCCTCAGGGCTGAAAGGGGCTGAAGGGGGCTGATACCCCCCTCCTGGAGAAAATTTCTCCACAAACTACATGTAAACCACCTGGTGGTTCACACTTACACTCACTCACCCATCGACTATAAACACAGAAATACGAATCTTAATCATAAAATAATGAACCCTAACTAGTCATAAGCTTGCCTATGATACTCCAATATAGACACTATGTATTGTGCCAAAACAAAATCATTCACACTGCTAAACTTACAAACTATAATGTAGTCACTTAGCCTTAATACCATAATCTGTAATAATTTAAAGTTAAGAATTAATCTAAGTCTGCCCAAAATGCCTAGCCATGCTAGGTGTCCTAGTGACCCCCTCTGTAATTAGTATTTTAAAACATGTAAACCACACAATATCCAAAATCTGTAAACCCTGCATTGTAATCCTTATAGAGAATAAACTTGATTGATTGATTGATTGAGTAGTGTACTTCACGCCCACGTTTATCAGCCTCCAGTTTTCTAACCCACTACGCTTCACGCCTTTGTATATTAGCGTCCATTTCTCCTAGCTACTACGCTTCACGCCTATATGTATCAGCGTCCAGTTTTCCTAGCTACTACGCTTCACGCCCATGTGTGTGTATTAGCGTCTAGTTGTCCTAGATAGTACACTCCACTCCAATGATCAATGAACCTGCGGTAATGCTAACACTCCAGTTTAAAACAAGACCGTCAAGAATGTCACCTGACAGTTTAATAGTTGAGTTACGATACTTCGCCTTAAGATTTATTGCTTGCCTCCCTCCCAAAATATGAGTGAGCATTAGGAGAAAACATTTCAAGTGCTGAGAGATGGTTTGCATATCTGATCAGTGGTGTGTGGGAGCAAGGTATTTTGTTATGCAAAACTTGCTGCGCATCGATCCAGTTAAAGAGGTGCGACTAAAAAAGTGCCATAAAGTAACTCAGCATGAAAGACGAGACCAAAAAAAGTGGCAGTAAAGCTTTAACCTCGCCGAGCGTGAGGGTAATGGCGGGGGAATTAGGGCGAGAAATTGTCGCTGCAAATATTTAGTAACTGCTGTGTAATGATTGTTATGTTGTAAAGATGACGGTTATTGTGCTAACAGTGTCGAGGACACGAGGGATATAGTGACGTGTCAGTGATGGTGAGGACACGAGGAATGTAGGGATGTAGCAGTGATGGTGAAGACACGAGAGATACAGTGATGTAACAGTGATGGTGAGGACACGAGGGATATAGTGATGTAGCAGTGATGGTGAGGACACGAGAGATACAGTGATGTTTCAGTAATGGTGAGGACACGAAAAATACAGTGATGTAACAGTGATGGTGAGGACACGAGGGATAGTGATGTAGCAGTGATGGTGAGGACACGAGAGATAAAGTGATGTAACAGTGATGGTGAGGACACGAGGGGCATAGTGATGTAGCAGTGAAGGTGAGGATACGAGAGATACAGTGATGTAACAGTGATGATGAGGACACGAGGGATATAGTGATGCAGCAGTGATGGTGGTGGTGAAAGGAGATATAAAGTGTTGTAGCAATGATGATGACTGTAGGCATGGCGGCGGCGGCGGCGGCGGCGGCGGAGGCGGCGGCGGCGGCGGCGGCGGCGGCGGCGGCGGCGGCGGCGGCGGCGGCGGCGGCGACAGTGGTGGCGGTGGTGACGGTGGCAGTGGTGGTAACGGTGGCTGTGGTGGCGACGGTGGCAGTGGTAGCGATGGTGGCTGTGGTGGCGACGGTGGCTGTAGTGGCGACGGTGGCTGTGGTGGCGACGGTGGCTGTGGTGGCGACGGTGGCAGTGGTGGTGACGGTGGCGACGGTGGCTGTGGTGGTGATAGTGGCTGTGGTTGCGACGCTGGCTGTGGTGGTGACGTTGGCTGTGGTGGTGGCGCTGGCTGTGGTGGTGACGGTGACTGTGGTGGTGACGGTGGCTGTGGTGGTGACGGTGGCTGTGGTGGTGACGGTGACTGACGTTGAACTTAGATTCAGTAGTATGGGAGTTTGGTGACTTTTGTGGAGGATCTGCAGATGGTCCCTACTTAGTGTCGTTATATTATCTCCTTGATCCTGATTCTGTGTCGCAGTTGCTTGTTATATTGCTATTGGGCTTAGCGGTCGTTTATTGATCAAGCAAGCTGTTCTGATTGCCATTTGGTCAAGAAGTTAGTTTATGTGAGGACTTTGTCAGTCACTGGTTTAAGTCTAGTCGATGGTGACCTTCTCTCTCGAATTTCCAACCTGAATGTCAAAAACAAAAGCATGGCTTCCTTCGATGTCACAGCCCTCTTTACCAACGTTCCTACTGACGCTGCAATCAACATTCTGAGACAGAGGCTCACTGAAAACCACGACCTCCCTTTACCTCTTCTAGATTTCATCAATCTAGTGGAACTTTGTGTTAATTTCAACTTCTTCAAGTATCAGGACAACTGTTACAAACAGTGCTTTGGGATGGCAATGGGCAGCCCGCTTAGTGCTGTGCTTGCCAACCTCTTCATGGAAAACCTTGAGACAGAGAAGTTCAGCACCCTCATTCCCAACACCGTTACCTGGCTAAGATACATTGATGATATATTGGTTTTCTATCCGAGACGTCTCAATATCCAGGCCCTTCTTAACAAGATCAATGCAGTTGAACCATCAATAAAGTTTACACTTGAACTCGAAAATGATGGCAAACTTCCTTTCCTCGACGTTCTACTGTGCAGATCTCCCGACAGTGACAAACTTCTCTTCAAGTGTATAGAAAACCTACCAACAAGGACGATCTTATACACTTTTATTCACACCAAGACACCCGCACTAAGAGAGGAGTCCTCATTGGCTTCTTGAGAGCTCTTCGCATCTCCAGCCCTTGTTTTCTAGAAGAAGAATGCACTTACATAACACAAGCCTTTACACGTCTTCAGTTCCCATCTTTCTTCATCCGAGATTGCAGACTCAAGGCACAAGCTATCCTCAACTAACCGCCCATGGAACAGCCCCCTAAGCAGTTCATAGTACTCCCATGTGGTGATGTTGCCACGAATACTCGCCGGGCACTTGCTATGAGTAACATCAACGTTTCCACCATAAACACATCATCTATCAAAGACCTCACTACGAAACGCAGCCCCACACCTCTAACTTCTACAGCAGACGTGGGTTCTGTCCCAAGAAATATGTAGGCAAGACAGGCAGAGATCTTGCAGTCCGCCTGAATGAGCATCGAAATGCCTCTAACAGAGACGATGCAAGGTACGCCTGTGTCCTACACAGAGACTCCACGGGGCATTTGATGAACTGGAATGAGGCACAACTCGTTCTCACCGAACCAGACCTCAGACGCCGACGGTGCCTAGAAGCCTCACTAATCGCCGTCACCGACACTATAGAACGCAACACTGGAAACTACAAAATTTCAAAAACATTGGCATACATGATACTTAAGCAGCACCAACCCAACAACACAGTCAGAGAAACAAAACTCGCTGAGACAATAACAGACACAATCTTCCCAACGGGATATCAGATCCTGAGGAAAGATAGAAGGAGTAGAGGGGGAGGAGGGGTTGCACTGCTCATGAAACACCGATGGGGATTTGAGGAAATGGAAGGCATGGACATGATTGGAGAAAGAGACTACATTGTAGGTACAATTCAGTCCAGAGAACATAAAGTAGTCATTGGAGTGATGTATAACCCACCACAGAACTGCAGGAGGCCAAGAGAGGAGTACGAAGAAAACAACAGGGTGATGGTGGACACACTGGCTGAGGTGGCAAGAAGAGCTCACTCGAGCAGAGCAAAGTTACTGGTAATGGGCGATTTCAACCACAGGGAGATCGACTGGGAAAACCTGGAGCCACATGGGGGTCCCGAAACATGGAGAGCCAAGATGATGGATGTGGTACTTGAAAACCTCATGCATCAACATGTCAGGGACACAACCAGAGAGAGAGGCGAGGATGAGCCAGCAAGACTGGATCTTGTGTTCACCCTGAGCAGTTTAGACATTGAGGACATCACTTACGAGAGGCCCCTTGGAGCTAGCGATCACGTGGTTCTGAGTTTTGATTATATAGTAGAGTTACAAGTGGAGAAGGTAACAGGAACTGAAGGGGACAGGCCAAACTATAAAAGGGGGGACTACACAGGTATGAGAAACTTCCTGCAGGAGGTTCACTGGGACAGAGAAATGGTAGGAAAATCAGCAAACGAGATGATGCAATATGTGGCAACAAAGTGCAAGGAGGCAGAGGAAAGTTTTGTTACCAAGGGAAACAGAAATAATAGGAAGACCAAAACGAGTCCTTGGTTTACCCGAAGGTGTAGGGAGGCAAAAACTAAGTGCAACAGAGAATGGAAAAGGTACAGGAGGCATAGGACCCAGGAAAACAAGGAGATTAGTAGAAGAGCCAGAAACGAGTATGCACAGATAAGGAGGGAGGCCCAGCGACAGTATGAAAACGACATAGCATCGAAAGTCAAATCTGACCCGAAACTGCTGTATAGCCACATTAGGAGGAAGACAACAGTCAAGGACCAGGTGATAAGGCTGAGGAAAGAAGGTGGAGAACTCACAAGAAACGATCAAGAGGTATGTGAGGAGCTCAACACGAGATTTAAGGAAGTATTTACAGTAGAGAAAGGAAGGACTCAGGGGGGACAGACCAGATGGGGACACCAGCAAGGAATACACCAACAAGTGTTGGACGACATACATACAGATGAGGAGGAGGTGAAGAAACTGCTAAGGGACATCGATACCTCAAAGGCAGTGGGACCGGGCAACATCTCCCCATGGGTCCTTAGAGAGGGAGCAGATATGTTGTGCATGCCACTTACCACAATCTTCAACACGTCCCTGGAAACTGGGCAACTACCTGAGGTATGGAAGACGGCAAATGTACTTCCCATTTTTAAAAAAGGAGACAGAAAAGAGGCACTAAACTATAGACCTGTGTCATTGACATGTATAGTATGCAAAATTATGGAGAAGATTATCAGGAGGAGAGTGGTGGAGCACCTGGAACGGAACAAGAGTATAAATGCCAACCAGCATGGATTCACGGAAGGCAAATCCTGTGTCACAAACCTTCTGGAGTTTTATGATAAAATAACAGAAGTAAGACACGAGAGAGAGGGGTGGGTTGATTGCATCTTCTTGGACTGCAAGAAGGCCTTTGACACAGTTCCTCACAAGAGATTAGTGCAGAAGCTAGAGCATCAGGCACATATAACAGGAAGGGCACTGCAATGGATCAGAGAATACCTGAAAGGGAGGCAACAACGAGTCATGGTACGTAATGATGTATCACAGTGGGCACCTGTGACGAGCGGGGTCCCACAGGGGTCGGTCCTAGGACCAGTGCTATTTTTGGTATATGTGAACAACATGATGGAAGGGTTAGACTCAGAAGTGTCCCTGTTTGCAGATGATGTGAAGTTAATGAGGAGAATTAAATCTGATGAGGACCAGGCAGGACTTCAAAGAGACCTGGACAGACTGGACACCTGGTCCAGCAAATGGCTTCTCGAATTTAATCCTGCCAAATGCAAAGTCATGAAGATAGGGGAAGGGCACAGAAGACCACAGACAGAGTATAGGCTAGGTGGCCAAAGACTGCAAACCTCACTCAAGGAGAAAGATCTTGGGGTGAGTATAACACCGAGCATGTCTCCGGAAGCACACATCAATCAGATAACTGCTGCAGCATATGGGCGCCTGGCAAACCTGAGAACAGCATTCCGATACCTTAGTAAGGAATCGTTCAAGACACTGTACACCGTGTATGTCAGGCCCATACCGGAGTATGCAGCACCTGTTTGGAACCCGCACTTGATAAAGCACGTCAAGAAACTAGAGAAAGTACAAAGGTTTGCCACAAGGTTATTTCCAGAGCTAAGGGGAATGTCCTATGAAGAAAGATTAAGAGAAATCGGCCTGACGACACTGGAGGACAGGAGGGTCAGGGGAGACATGATAACGACATATAAAATACTGCGTGGAATAGACAAGGTGGACAAAGACAGGATGTTCCAGGGAGGGGACACAGAAACAAGAGGCCACAATTGGAAGTTGAAGACACAAATGAGTCAGAGAGATATTAGGAAGTATTTCTTCAGTCATAGAGTTGTAAGGCAGTGGAATAGCCTAGAAAATGACGTAGTGGAGGCAGGAACCATACACAGTTTTAAGACGAGGTTTGATAAAGCTCATGGAGCGGGGAGAGAGAGGGCCTAGTAGCAACCGGTGAAGAGGCGGGGCCAGGAGCTAAGACTCGACCCCTGCAACCACAAATAGGTGAGTGCAAATAGGTGAGTACAGGAGTCACATGATTTCATCGTCTACCCGTCCTCATCATAGGTAGAGGTTGTTTTGATAAGGACCTGCCTCGCATGGGCCAGTAGGCCTTCTACAGTGTTCCTCCATTCTTATGTTCTTATGACATTGTGGAAAAAGACACTTATGTGTCAAGACACAGTACTTTGTCGGTATCACCATACCATTTCCTCTTATGACATTCCTCAGGTCACGTGCGTCACACCTCACTCTCCGCCTATATATATAATGTCTTTCTACCTCTGTATGTTAGAAGACGGGTCATCACAAGATTGGGACCCGTGCCAGGAGTATGGTCTTGGCGAACATTATACATACATCTGTATGTTAGAAGTGATCAAGGTCCCAGGACCGAAACGTTTAAATATGTCATAGTGTTTGCTTAAGTGTCTTTCTAAACCAAGTCTAGTCGAGTCGTGAGACATAGCGAACTACTTAGAGCACTTACACGCATACACACAAACTTATTTGTATATTGTATTATTAAAGGTTAATGTACCAGACGGTGCTTAAGATATAAATATGTGATATGTGCCTTCCGCACAATACTACTGCACACGAGAGAAGTGATTATTATTAATTTGTTTAAATTGATTAATTTATTTTAATTTGATAATATACTGATAGACAACTTGATTGTTAATAAATTTGTTAAATTTTAATTTCTCTAGTTAGTAGCCTATCAGTTGTAATCTTGAAGCACTAATAATTCTTATTGAATTCTAATGGATACTTGGACCAGGATAATGACTACTTGTTACGAAAACCCAGTAACAGGCTGAATGCTAGAAGGGCAGTCCTTTCTAGTATTCACTGGAGATCTCTAAGCTTATTAGAAATCGCGTTTTTTGTAACAGTGGCGACGGTGGCTGTGGTGGCGACGGTGGCTGTGGCGATGACGGTGACTGTGGTGGCGACACTGGCTGTGGGGGTGACGGTAGCTGTGCCGAGGGTGGCTGTAATGGTGACTTTGGCTGTGGTGGTGACGGTGGCTCTGGTGGTGACGGTGGCTGTGGTGGCGACTGAGGCTGTGGTGATGACGGTAGCTCTGGCGACGCTGGCTGTGATGGCGACGGTGGCTGTGGTGGCGACGGTGCCTGTGGTGGTGGCGGTGGCGACGGTGGCGACGGTGGCTGTGGTGGCGACGGTATCTGTGGTGGTGACGGTGTCTGTGGTGGTGACGGTGGTTGTGGTGGTGACTGTGGCTGTGGTGGCGATGGTGGCTGTGGTGGTGACTGGCTGTGGTGGTGGCGCTGGCTGGTGGTGACGGTGGCTGTGGTGGTGACGGTGGCTGTGGTGGTCACGGTGGCTATGGTGGTGACGGTGGCTGTGGTGGTGACGGTGGCTGTGGTGGTGACGGTGGCTGTGGCGGTGACGGTAGCTGTGGTGGTGATGGTGGCTGTGGTGGTGACGGTGGCGAAAGTGGCTGTGGGGGTGACGGTAGCTGCGGCGATTGTGGCTATAATGGTGACGTTGGCTGTGGTGGTGATGGTGGCTGTGGTGGTGACGCTGGCTGTGGTGGCGACGGTGGCTGTGGTGGCGAAGGTAGCTGTGGTGGTGACGGTAGCTGTGGCGACGGTGGCTGTGATGGTGACGGTGGCTGTGGTGGTGACGGTGGATGTGGTGGCGACGGTGGCTGTGGTGGCGACGGTGGCTGTGGTGGTGACGGTGACTGTGGTGGTGACGGTGGCTGTGGCGGTGACGGTAGCTGTGGTGGTGACGGTGGCTGTGGCGGTGACGGTAGCTGTGGTGGTGACGGTGGCTGTGGTGGTGACGGTGGCTGTGGTGGCGAAGGTGGCTGTGAGGGTGACGGTAGCTGGCTGTAATGGTGACGTTGGCTGTGGTGGTGACTGTGGCTCTGGTGGTGACGGTGGCTGTTGTGGCGACGGAGGCTGTGGTGATGACGGTAGCTCTGGCGACGGTGGCTGTGATGGTGACGGTGGCTGTGGTGGCGACGGTGGCTGTGGTGGCGACGGTGGCTGTGGCGGTGGCTGTGGTGGCGACGGTGGCTGTGGTGGCAATGGTATCTGTGGTGGTGACGGTGACGGTGGCTGTGGTGGTGCCAATGGCTGTGGTGGTGACGCTGGCTGTGGTGGTGACGCTGGCTGTGGTGGTGACGGTGGTTGTGGTGGTGACTGTGGCTGTGGTGGCGACGGTGGCTGTGGTGGTGACAGTGGCTGTGCTGGTGGCGCTGGCTGTGTTGGTGACGGTGGCTGTGGTGGAAACAGTGGCTGTGGTGGTGACGGTGGCTGTGGTGGTGACGGTGACTGTGGTGATGATGGTGGCTTTGGCGGTGACGGTAGCTGTGGTGGTGACGGTGGCTGTGGTGGTGACGGTGGCGAAGGTGGCTGTGGATGTGACGGTAGCTGCGGCGATGGTGGCTGTAATGGTGACGTTGGCTGTGGTGGTGATGGTGGCTGTGGTGGTGACGCTGGCTGTGGTGGTGACGGTGGCTGTGGTGGCGAAGGTGGCTGTGGTGGTGACGGTAGCTGTGGCGACGGTGGCTGTGGTGGCGAAGGTGGCTGTGGTGGTGACGGTAGCTGTGGCGACGGTGGCTGTGGTGGTGACGGTGGCTGTGGTGGCGACGGTGGCTGTGGTGGTGACGGTGACTGTGGTGGTGACGGTGGCTGTGGTTGTGACGGTGGCTCTGGTGGTGGCGGTGACGGTGGCTGTGGTGGCGACGGTGGCTGTGGTTGTGACACTGGCTGTGGTGTCGACGGTGGCTGTGGTGGCGACGGTGGCTGTGGTGGTCACGGTGGCTGTTGTGGTCACGGTGACTGTGGTGGCGACGGTGACTGCGGTGGTGACGGTGACTGTGGTGGCGACGGTGACTGGTGGCGACGGTGACTGTGGTGGCGACGGTGGCTGTGGTGGCGACGGTGACTGGTGGTGACGGTGACTGGTGGCGACGGTGTCTGTGGTGGCGACGGTGACTGTGGTGGTGATGGTGACTGTGGTGGCGACGGTGACTGTGGTGGTGACGGTGACTCTGATGGTGATGGTGACTGTGGTGGTGACGGTGACTGTGGTGGCGACTGTGACTGTGGTGGTGATGGTGACTGGTGGCGACGGTGGCTGTGGTGGTGATGGTGACTGTGATGGTGATGGTGACTGGTGGTAACGGTGACTGTGGTGGCGACGGTGGCTGTGGTGACGGTGACTGTGGTGGCGACGGTGACTGTGATGGTGACGGTGACTGGTGGCGACGGTGACTGTGGTGGTGATGGTGACTGTGGTTGCGACAGTGACTGTGGTGGTGACAGTGGCTGTGGTTGTGATGGTGACTGTGGTGGCAACGGTGACTGTGGCAGTGACAGTGACTGTGTTGGCGACGGTGGCTGTTGCGGTGACTGGCTGTGGTGGTGACGGTGGCTGTGGTGGTGACGGTGACTGCGGTGGTGTTGCGACCCTTGAATGGGTCACAATGTATATAATGTATATTTCCTTTTCCTATAATTTTATATTGCTTATATTTGCGATAATAACTAAATATATTGCTTTATATTATTATTTGACTTAGTTATATTGTTAGGTAGGATGTAACGTTCATATATTATTATTATGTGCTCATAGTTCAAGTCTTGATTGTCTAACTACTGTAATTGTCGCTCGTGGCTCGTTAATCTCTTGGCTTCTCGGTGCTGCTGGGCAGCAGCTGTCCACGGAGCAATCACGTGATCGAGGGGGGGAGGGGTGTTCACACCTCGCCTGAAGTAGTTAGTCTGGGCTAGACTTGATGGTTGGACGTATTCCTGACAAGACGCGCCTAACTCTCCCTTATTGGCTCTTGTTGGAAGATCGTCTCTGTCGCTTTCTTGTTGTTGGCTCTGTAGAACTGTTCACAGAACATTGTCTAGACTTAGTGATTTTAGACGTACTGAGGTTGTGTGTCGAATAGACACTCTGAGCAACTCAGGTCCTAAGCTGTAGCTTCTGACCTAATTTGTACTGGTATCTGTGTACTGTCACAGTTGGGGATTTTCTTATGCTGAACTGAGACTCAGTAGTATGGGAGTTTGGTGACTTTTGTGGAGGATCTGCAGATGGTCAATACTTAGTGTCGTTATATTATCTCCTTGATCCTGATTTTGTGTCGCAGTTGCTTGTTATATTGCTATTGGGCTTAGCGGTCGTTTATTGTTCAAGCAAGCTGTTCTGATTGCCATTTGGTCAAGAAGTTAGTTTATGTGAGGACTTTGTCAGTCACTGGTTTAAGTCTAGTCGAGTCGTGAGACATAGCGAACTACTTAGAGCACTTACACCCATACACACAAACTTATTTGTATATTGTATTATTAAAGGTTAATGTACCAGACGGTGCTTAAGATTTAAATATGTTATATGTGCCTTCAGCACAATACTACTGTACACGAGAGAAGTGATTATTATTAATTTGTTTAAATTGATTAATTTATTTTAATTTGATAATGTACTGATAGACAACTTGATTGTTAATAAATTTATTAAATTTTAATTTCTCTAGTTAGTAGCCTATCAGTTGTAATCCTGAATCACTAATAATTCTTATTGAATTCTAATGGATACTTGGACCAGGATAATGACTACTTGTTACGAAAACCCAGTAACAGGCTGAATGCTAGAAGGGCAGTCCTTTCTAGTATTCACTGGAGATCTCTAAGCTTATTAGAAATCGCGTTTTTTGTAACAGTGGCGACGGTGGCTGTGGTGGCGACGGTGCCTGTGGTGATGACGGTGGATGTGGTGGCGATGCTGGCTGTGGTGGTGACGGTGGCTGTGGCAGTGACGGTAGCTATGGTGGTGACGGTGGCTGGGGTGGTGACGGTGGCTGTGGCGGCGAAGGTGGCTGTGGGGGTGACGGTAGCTTTGGCGATAGTGGCTGTAATGGTGACGTTGGCTGTGGTGGCGACGGTGCCTCTGGTGGTGACGGTGGCTGTGGTGGCGACGGAGGCTGTGGTGATGACGGTAGCTCTGGCGACGGTGGCTGTGATGGTGACGGTGGCTGTGGTGGTGACGGTGGCTGTGGTGGCGACGGTGGCTGTGGTTGTGGCGGTGGCTGTTGTGGCGACTGTGGCTGTGGTGGCGACGGTATCTGTGGTGGTGACAGTGTCTGTGGTGTTGACGGTGGCTGTGGTGACGGTGGCTGTGGTGGCGACGGTGGCTGTGGTGGTGGCGGTGGCTGTGGTGGTGACGGTGGCTGTGGTGGTGACGGTGGCTGTGGTGGCGACGGTGGCTGTGGTGGTGACGGTGGCTGTGGTGGTGACTGTGGCTGTGGTGGTGACGGTGAATGTGGTGGTGACGGTGACTGGTGGTGACGGTGACTGGTGGTGGTGACGGTGACTGTGGTGGTGATGGTGACTGTGGTGGTGACGGTGACTGCGACGGTGACTGGTGGTGACGGTGACTGTGGTGGTGACGGTGACTGTGGTGGTGACGGTGGCTGTGGTGGTGACGGTGACTGTGGTGGTGACGGTGACTGGTGGTGACGGTGACTACGGTGGTGACGGTGACTGCGGTGGTGACGGTGACTGTGGTGGTGACGGTGACTACGGTGGTGACGGTGACTGCGGTGGTGACGGTGGTGGTGACGGTGACTGTGGTGGTGACGGTGGCTGTGGTGGTGACGGTGACTGTGGTGGTGACGGTGACTGTGGTGGTGACGGTGGCTGTGGTGGTGACGGTGGCTGTGGTGGTGACGGTGACTGGTGGTGACGGTGGCTGTGGTGGTGACAGTGGCTGTGGTGGTGACGGTGGCTGTGGTGGTGACGGTGGCTGTGGTGGTGACTGTGGTGGTGACGGTGGCTGTGGTGGTGACGGTGACTGTGGTGGTGACTGTGACTGTGGTGGTGACGGTGACTGTGGTGGTAACGGTGACTGTGGTGGTGACGGTGACTGTGGTGGTGACGGTGACTGTGGTGGTGACGGTGACTGTGGTGGTGACGGTGGCTTTGGTGGTGACGGTGACTGGTGGTGACGGTGACTGTGGTGGTGACGGTGACTGTGGTGGTGCCGGTGACTGTGGTGGTGACTGTGACTGTGGTGGTGACGGTGACTGTGGTGGTGACGGTGGCTGTGGTGGTGACGGTGACTGTGGTGGTGACGGTGACTGGTGGTGACGGTGACTGTGGTGGTGACGGTGACTGTGGTGGTGACGGTGACTGTGGTGGTGACGGTGACTGTGGTGGTGACAGTGGCTGTGGTGGTGACGGTGACTGTGGTGGTGACGGTGACTGTGGTGGTGACGGTGACTGTGGTGGTGACGGTGACTGCGACGGTGACTGTGGTGGGGACGGTGACTGTGGTGGTGACGGTGACTGTGGTGGTGACGGTGGCTGTGGTGGTGACTGTGGTGGTGACGGTGACTGTGGTGGTGACGGTGACTGTGGTGGTGACGGTGACTGTGGTGGTGACGGTGACTACGGTGGTGACGGTGACTGCGGTGGTGACGGTGACTTTGGTGGTGACGGTGACTACGGTGGTGACGGTGACTGCGGTGGTGACGGTGACTGTGGTGGTGACGGTGGTGGTGACGGTGACTGTGGTGGTGACGGTGACTGTGGTGGTGACGATGGCTGTGGTGGTGACGGTGGCTGTGGTGGTGACGGTGACTGGTGGTGACGGTGGCTGTGGTGGTGACGGTGACTGGTGGTGACGGTGGCTGTGGTGGTGACGGTGGCTGTGGTGGTGACGGTGACTGTGGTGGTGGCTGTGGTGGTGACGGTGACTGTGGTGGTGACTGTGACTGTGGTGGTGACGGTGACTGTGGTGGTAACGGTGACTGTGGTGGTGACGGTGACTGTGGTGGTGACGGTGGCTGTGGTGGTGACGGTGGTTTTGGTGGTGACGGTCACTGTGGTGGTGCCGGTGACTGTGGTGGTGACTGTGACTGTGGTGGTGACGGTGGCTGTGGTGGTGACGGTGACTGTGGTGGTGACGGTGACTGTGGTGGTGACGGTGACTGGTGGTGACGGTGACTGTGGTGGTGACTGTGGTGGTGACGGTGACTGGTGGTGACGGTGACTGTGGTGGTGACGGTGGCTGTGGTGGTGACGGTGACTGTGGTGGTGACGGTGACTGTGGTGGTGACGGTGGCTGTGGTGGTGACGGTGACTGGTGGTGACGATGACTGTGGTGGTGACGGTGACTGGTGGTGACGGTGACTGTGGTGGTGACGGTGACTGTGGTGGTGACGGTGACTGTGGTGGTGACGGTGACTGTGGTGGTGACTGTGACTGTGGTGGTGACGGTGACTGTGGTGGTGACGGTGACGGTGACTGTGGGTGTGACGGTGGCTGTGGTGGTGACGGTGACTGTGGTGGTGACGGTGACTTGTGGTGACGGTGACTGTGGTGGTGACGGTGGCTGTGGTGGTGACGGTGACTGTGGTGGTGACGGTGACTGTGGTGGTGACGGTGGCTGTGGTGGTGACGGTGACTGTGGTGGTGACTGTGACTGTGGTGGTGACTGTGACTGTGGTGGTGACGGTGACTGTGGTGGTGACGGTGACTGTGGTGGTGACGGTGGCTGTGGTGGTGACGGTGACTGTGGTGGTGACGGCGACTGTGGTGGTGACGGTGGCTGTGGTGGTGACGGTGACTGTGGTGGTGACGGTGACTGGTGGTGACGGTGACTGTGGTGGTGACTGTGGTGGTGACGGTGACTGGTGGTGACGGTGACTGTGGTGGTGACGGTGGCTGTGGTGGTGACGGTGACTGTGGTGGTGACTGTGGTGGTGACGGTGGCTGTGGTGGTGACGGTGACTGGTGGTGACGATGACTGTGGTGGTGACGGTGACTGGTGGTGACGGTGACTGTGGTGGTGACGGTGACTGTGGTGGTGACGGTGACTGTGGTGGTGACTGTGACTGTGGTGGTGACGGTGACTGTGGTGGTGACGGTGACTGTGGTGGTGACGGTGGCTGTTGTGGTGACGGTGACTGTGGAGGTGACGGTGACTGTGGTGGTGACGGTGGCTGTGGTGGTGACGGTGACTGTGGTGGTGACGGTGACTGTTGTGGTGACGGTGACTGGTGGTGACGGTGGCTGTGGTGGTGACGGTGACTGTGGTGGTGACGGTGACTGTGGTGGTGACGGTGGCTGTGGTGGTGACGGTGACTGTGGTGGTGACTGTGACTGTGGTGGTGACTGTGACTGTGGTGGTGACGGTGACTGTGGTGGTGACGGTGACTGTGGTGGTGACGGTGGCTGTGGTGGTGACGGTGACTGTGGTGGTGACGGAGACTGGTGGTGACGGTGGCTGTGGTGGTGACGGTGACTGTGGTGGTGACGGTGGCTGTGGTGGTGACGGTGATTGTGGTGGTGACGGTGATTGTGGTGGTGACGGTGACTGGTGGTGACGGTGACTGTGGTGGTGATGGTGACTGTGGCGGTGACGGTGACTGTGGTGATGGTGACTGTGGTGGTGACGGTGACTTTGGTGGTGACGGTGACTGTGGTGGTGACGGTGACTGGTGGTGACGGTGACTGGTGGTGACGGTGACTGTGGTGGTGACGGCGACTGTGGTGGTGACGGTGACTGTGGTGGTGACGGCGACTGTGGTGGTGACGGTGACTGTGGTGGTGACGGTGACTGGTGGTGATGGTGACTGTGGCGGTGACTGTGGTGATGGTGACTGGTGTTGACGGCGACTGTGGTGGTGACGGTGACTTTTGGTGGTGACGGTTACTGTGGTGGTGATGGTGACTGTGGTGGTGACGGTGTCTGTGGTGGTGACGGTGACTGTGGTGGTGACGGTGACTGTGGTGGTGACGGTGACTGGTGGTGACGGTGACTGTGGTGGTGACGGTGACTGTGGTGGTGACGGTGACTGTGGTGGTGACGGTGACTGTGGTGGTGACGGTGACTGTGGTGATGACGGTGACTGTGACGGTGACTGTGGTGGTGACGGTGACTGTAGTGATGATGGTGACTGTGGTGGTGACGGTGACTGTGGTGGTGACGGTGACTGTGGTGGTGACGGTGACTGTGGTGATGACGGTGACTGTGGTGGTGAGGTTAGTAACATAAGTGACAACACTGGACTGCTGATACTAGTAATGTGCTCATCTTTCAGCTAACATTATCAGTCAGCTTCTCCTCTTGTATATATCTCCTTGATAATCTTTGTCTTTCACATTATAATTTTTCATTACATACTCTCGCCTGCGCGCTCACACAACACCAAGAAAAGAAAACGTAGTTAACGAAGACCTTTAAAGATTGGTAGGAAGAGTAAGAAACCCTAGATTTAATCTGCGGAAGAAGTGCCGCAAGTATTTGGTTTGCCAGGTAGCGAGTTGTTGTTCATGTACTGGTATAACGGTAGTTTGGTACACTTGTAAGTATAGTAATTTTTACAAATGCTGGAAAATTGATATTGATTAAAATACTGAAGACAAGACACCACTAGCGTAGCTTTGTTCCAGTTGCTGTGACAGTTGTATGATTGCTAATGGGTATGTCAAGGTATCACATGGCTCGGTTGGTAGTGCACTCAGCTCACATACTGAGTGTCCAGGCACGGGTGAAAACGTTGGGCGTGTTTCCATACACCTGCCGCCCATGTTCACCTAACAGTTTGTACCTGGGTGTTAGGAGACTGGTGTGGGTGGCATCCTGGGGAAAGGCGGTAATATACCTTAGTGCTGAGCTTTGAAATGACCTGAGGTAGAATAATAGCTCTTAGTTTGTAAAACTGATTTGTGTAAAAAATTCTCTCTCTCTCTCTCTCTCTCTCTCTCTCTCTCTCTCTCTCTCTCTCTGGTGACTCATATAAGTTTTTAGCTTCCAGTTGTGGCCCCTTGCTCCTGTGTCCCATTCTGACCCTGTCCACCTTGTCAATTCCTCTCTGTATTTTGTACGTCGTTATCCTGTCACCCCTATCCCTCATTTCTTCCAGTGTCATCAGGTTGAATTCCCTTAACCCTTTCTTGTAGGATATGCCCTTCAGCTCCGAGACTAGTCTTGTTGCAAACCTTTGCATTATCTCTAATTTCTTAACGTGTTTGACCAGGTTTGGGTTCCATATTGGTGCTTCGTATTCCAATATGGGCCTGACGTACACGGTGTACAGTATCGTGAATGACTCGTTACTTGATGTTGAAACGCTATTATTAGGTTTGCAGGCGCCCATATCCTGCAGCAGTTATTTGGTTGATGTGCGCCTCAAGTGATGTTCGGTGTGATGCTCACCCCAAAATCCTTATCCTTGAGTGAGGTTTCCAATCTTTGTCCCCCGAGCATGTACTCCATCTGTGGTCTTCTTTCCTCTTCCCTAAACTTCATGACTTTGCACTTGGTGGGGTTAAATTCCAGGTGCCATTTGCCCGGAGCAGGTTTGCAGCCTGTCCATATCCGTGTGTGTGAGGGGGGGGGGGGTCGCGCGCTCACGCTACCCCCATGAATATAATAATCCGCCCATATCCACCAGCTTGCAGGCGTTCTTTGCTGCTGCTGCTGCTGCTGCTGCTGCTCTCTCTCTCTCTCTCTCTCTCTCTCTCTCTCTCTCTCTCTCTCTCTCTCTCTCTCTCTCTCTCTCTCTCTCTCTCTCTCTCTCTCTTTTATACGGTTTTACAAGGTTAGGTTAAGGTTCCTAATTTTATTTAAAGGCTAAGAGCTTGTTGCCTACATCATCTCATTTGAAAGCCTTATTATTGTTATGAGACACACAAATAGCGAACAGGATAAAGTTCCAGCCATCTGTGGCCAGCGATTTCATTTGGTCGCCGGACTTTATTTCGTTGATGTCCTTATGTTGTACGAACACGTTCTAGACTCGTCTCAACCTAGGAATAAATGATCTCAGACGTAGCGATGTCCTGGAGAAGGGTACAGAGTGAAGTTGCTGCTTGCTGCCCGTCTTGTTGTGTAGGAGCTCACTTCTGGCTGTACTCAGAGTGGAGCCAAGTGTGGTACTTTGATAATATTGACCTTGTTCATAACAGTAAGGCTGCCCATAAATTCTCTCTCTCTCTCTCTCTCTCTCTCTCTCTCTCTCTCTCTCTCTCTCTCTGACTTACGGTATGTTGTTGACTGATGGGAACATTTTAACTGTCCCCGGCTGCTGTTTTTAAGTATAAGTCGAGATTTTTATAATTACGGAGGACCTGTAGCATCCTCTGGGATATTTGTGGGAAGTCTTTCCATGTTAACCCGTTTAATGTTTTTTTTTTTTTTAACAGAGGCTTGTTAAACTTCCTATTAAGGTATTTTTTGTGTGCTTGTTAGTGTGAAATTTTATTTTCTAGGGATAAGATTTAACTTGTCAGTGTTAAGTTTGTAGGGATGTTTATAGTTTTTTATTTTAACGTGTGGTGAATGATCTCCAAGGTCAAAATGTTTTGTACTTGCAACTCTTTCCACAAAGATCAGAACTTTCCTTGACAGTCTTGCTAATTTTTTAAAATGATTTACCAGAAGGAATAAGAAGCTACGTGAACACATTTTACGGACAACGCAAAAATGTTAGAGAAAATAAGTAAAAACAAGACAGTATATGTATTTTCACCAGTGACTGGTAGAGGATGAAATTCAGTATAGATGGACGCTATATAATGGTAAGGGGATAAAACATGGTTATAATAATATTAATAATAGCAGGTCACACACACACACACACACACACAGGGGCCAGGAGCTAAGACTCGACCCCTGCAACCACAAATAGGTGAGTACACACACACACACACACACACACATACACACACATTATATATAATTGGGGCCCTGATATTGTAATTATTTCAGGTCACTTTTTATATTGTATCTTTATACATGCTTCTAAAGTGTTGCATCTGGGCGCCTCTGCAAAAACAGTGATTATGTATGAGTGAGGTGAAAGTGTTGAATGATGATGAAAGTATTTTCGTTTTGGGGATTTTCTTTCTTTTTGGGTCACCCTGCATCAGTGTCAGGAAAATTACTCCAAGATAGACTAGTCTTCAAGAGGGACCTGTAGTGGCTACGCTGGAATGTGTGTTGCTAGTATCAACAGCGTGATCAATGAGACTATTAACCAGGAGGCCTGGTTAAGGACCGGACCGTGAGGGCAATGACCCCTCATAATTTACAACATGTTTACCTGGAGAGAGTTCCGGGGGTCAACGCCCCCGCGGCCCGGTCTGTGACTGGTATTGGTCCGGTCTCGTTCACTGTGCGCATGTGACATTGCATCCTGCACAAACAACGGGACATATTTTGAACTAACATTACACTGATCACAAACACCCCTCAAGGAAGGTTCCTTGATGCTGGCGAGGGGCTCTTGATCTAGGGAATTGGATCTGTGCTCCAGTTCCATGAATTAAATCTGAATACCTTCCACATACCTCCACAGGCGCTGTATAATCCTAAGGATTTAGCGCTTCCCCTTCATTATAACAATGATCACAAACAGCGCTGTGAAGTGAGTAGTAAGTGAATTGTAGCAAGAGAGAGGCTGCCTCTATCAGAAGACAGGGAAAAATTATTTCGCTCTTGTACACTGAGTTGTTATAGTTTGAGCCTACACTGCAACTCGTTTACACGGGACTAAGTAATCAAGCTAATAACGAAAAAAAGAAAATCAAGGGTACTTAATATTATGGGAACTTAAGAGAGGCTTGGTCACAGACCGGGTCGCGGGGCCGTTGTTCCTCGAAACCCTCTCGAAGTATACCTGCAAGCCGAGCATTTGGCAATCCTGAGGATATGACCTATAAATTCTTATTTTAGTGTTTGATAAACACAATTAGCTGAGATTGTGAGACGTGTCTATATCTCTCGGTCTGTGGTCTGAGAAAACTAAAGTGTAACCCCAGGATAACAGTGAAGATTTAGGTAGCGGCGCACTTCAAGCAGTTGGATGTAGTAAAACAAATTGAACCAGGAGAGACCTCCCCGTAAATAGTTAGTACTGAAGAGGTAGAAACTGTGAGGAAGACACTAGTCAAGGTCAGTAAACCATTGAGAGAGAGAGAGAGAACGGGACAAACAAAAATATAAAATCGCAAATGTAGTATCATATTGGAAATAGGGGACACACCTGCCCTAAACCACAGACCAGTATCCATTTTAGTGTGTACTTTATAAAATTGTTGAAGATTTAAGAGATAAAACAGGTGTAGGAAAGTGATGCTTCACTTATGTGTTATTCTTCACTCAGTATGTCCATACACACATACTATACATAATTTGTCAAGCACTCAACACAGTGTTGACACACACGCTCACTCTCCTACTATTCATAATATTGACATACAATCACTACAAATAACAATGAAATATACACAAAGCATAGAGCTGATAACACACTCTTTTACACTGACATACACACTAAATACGTATTACTTCGCTATATACTAATAACACATAATATTGACAAACACATTGAGCATAGTGCTGACTTATTACACACACTGTTCACATACTACATGTAATGCTAACATGCTAAATATTATTCAAACATACAATCAAAATGATAAATACATTACACAATGTAGACACGTACACGTGCGCGAGTGCGAAAGTTAAGACACTGGAGAAAGTGCTTGTTCCTGAGTTAAGAGGCCGGAGCTACGATGAGAGGCTGCCAGAATTCAATCTAAAGACACTTGAGGATAGAAGAACTAGGAAAGATATAATGACAACGTACAAAATACTCAGGGGAATTAATTGTCTAGACAAGGACAGGGTGTTTGAGAGACGAGCATTGGGAACTCCGGGGCACGGCTGGAAGTTTATCATGGAGGAGTCACAGGGATATCACGAAATATTTCTTGAGTGTAAAGGTGGTGGCAAAGTGGAATGATCTCGGTGAAGAAGTGGGGGAGGCAGACTCCTTTACATAGTTACCTTTAAGAGCAAATACGATAAAGCCTCACGAGGGGAGCAGGGAATCAGGCAAGTAGCAAGTTGAGAGGCAGGGCTAAGAGCTAAGACTCAACCATTGCGTGCGCGCACACACACACACACACACACACACACACACACACACACACACACACACACACACACACACACACACACACACGCACACACACACACGCACACACACACGCACACACACACACACACGCACACACACACACACACACGCACACACACACACACACACACACACACACACACACACACACACACACACACACACACACACACACACACACACACACACACACGCACACACACGCACACACACACGCACACACACACGCACACACACACACACACACACACGCACACACACACACACACGCACACACACACACACACACACACACACACACACACACACACACACACACACACACACACACACGCACGCACACACACACACACACACACACACACACACACACACACACACACGGGACCAGGAGCTGTGACTCCACCCCTGCAACCACAACTAGGTGAGTACACACGCACACACACGACAGTACGACAAGAGACAGAGGGGTGGGTAGATTGCATTTTCTTGGACTGTAAAATAAGAGTACGTGCGTAAGATGGAGGGCAGGCAGGGATAACAGGAAAGGCACTACAGTGGATCAGGGAATACCTGTCAGGAAGACAACAGCGAGTCATGGTACATGGCGAGGTGTCAGAGTGGGCGCCGGTAACGAGCGAGGTGCCACAGGGGTCAGTCCTGGGACCAGTGCTGTTTCTGGTATTTGTGAACGACATGACTGAAGGAATAGACTCCGACGTGTCCCTGTTTGCAGATGATGTGAAGTTGATGAGAAGAATTCAATCGGACGAAGACCAGGCAGAACTACAGAGGGATCTAGATAGACTGCAGGTCTGCTCCAGAAACTGGCTCCTGGAGTTCAACCCCACCAAGTGCCAAGTCATGAAGATTGGGGAAGGGCAAAGAAGACCACAGACGGAGTACAGTCTAGGGGGACAGAACCTACAAACCTCACTCAAGGAAAAGGATCTTGGTGTGAGTATAACACCGGGAACATCTCCTGAGGCGCACATCAACCAAATAACTGCTGCAGCATATGGGGGCCTAGCAAACCTAAGAACAACATTCCGACATCTTAATAAGGAATCATTCAGGACACTGTACACCGTGTACGTTAGGCCCATATTGGAACATGCAGCGCCAGTTTGGAACCCTCACATAGCCAAGCATGTAAGGAAACTAGAGAAAGTACAAAGGTTTGCAGCAAGACTAGTCCCGGAGCTAAGGGGTATGTCCTACGGGGAGAGGTTAAGGGAAATCGACATGACAACACTGGAAGACAGGCGCGCCGGGGGGGGGGGGATATGATGACAACATATAAAATACTGAGAGGTATAGACAAGGTGGACAGAGACAGGATGTTCCAGAGATGGGACACAGCAGCAAGGCGTCACAGTTGGAAGTCGAAGACTCAGATGAACCACAGGGATGTTAGGAAGTATTCTTCAGTCACAGAGTTGTCAAGAAGTGGAGTAGCCTGGGTAGTGATCTAGTGGAGGCAAGATCCATACATAGCTTTAAGAAGAGGTATGATAAAGCTCACGGAGCGGGAAGAGTGACCGGGTAGCGGCCAGTTGCAGAGGCGGGGCCAGGAGCTGTGACTCGACCCCCGCAACCACAACTATTTGAGTACAACTAGGCGAGTACACACATACAACACACACACACACACACACACACACACACACACACACACACACACACACACACACACACACACACACACACCACAAGGTGACAGCAATAAGACAAGAGAGAGGAGTAGATTCCATTTTCTTGGACTGTAAGAAGGCGTTTGACACAGTTCCACACAACAGATTATTGCAAAAACTGGAGAACCAGGCGGGGATAACAGGGAAGGCACTACAATGGATCAGGGAATACCTGTCAGGAAGACAGCAGCGAGTCATGGTACGCGGCGAGGTGTCAGAGTGGGCACTTGTGACGAGTGGGGTTCGACAAAGGTTAGTCCGAGGACCGGTGCTGTTTCTGGTATTTGTGAACGACATGACAGAAGGAATAGACTCCGAAGTGTCCCTGTTTGCAAATGATGTGAGGTTGATGAGAAGAATTCAATCGGACGAGGGCCAGGAAGAACTACAAAAGGATCTGGACAGGCTGCAGTCCTGGTCCAGCAATTGGCTCCTGGAGGTCAACCCCACCAAGTGCAAAGTCATGAAGATAGGGGAGGGCAGAGAAGACCGCAGACGGTGTACAGTCTAGGGGGACAGAGACTTCAAACCTCACTCAAGGAAAAAGATCTTGGGGTGAGTATAACACCAGGCACATCTCCTGAGGCGCACGTCAACCAAATGACTGCTGCGGCATATGGGCGCCTTGCAATCCTAAGAACAGCATTCCGCCATTTTAATAAGGAATCGTTCATGACTCTGTACACTGTGTACGCTAGACCCATATTGGAGTATGCAGCACCAGTTTGGAGCCCACATCTAACCAAGCACGTAAAGAAACTAGAGAAAGTGCAAAGGTTTGCAACAAGACTAATCCCAAAGCTAAGGGGTATGTCCTGCGAGGAGAGGTTAAGGGAAATCGACCTGACGACACTGGAGGACAGGAGAGATAGAGGGGACATGATAACGACATGTAAAATGCTGAGAGGAATTGACAAGGTGGACAGAGACAGAATGTTCCAGAGATGGGACACAGCAACAAAGGGACACAGTTGGAAACTGAAGACACAGATAAATCACAGGGATGTTAGGAAGTATTTCTTCAGTCACAGAGTAGTCAGAAAGTGGAATAGTTTGGGAAGCGATGTAGTGGAGGCAGGATCCATTCATAGCTTTAATAAGAGGTATGATAAAGCTCGTGGTGCGGGGAGAGTGACCCAGTAGCGGCCAGTGAAGAGGCGAGGCCAGGAGCTATGACTCTACCCCTGCAACTACAACTAGGTGAGTACACACACAAATGGATCCGGACAGGCTGCAAACATGGCCCAACAAATGGCTCCTGGAATTTAACCCTACTAAGTGCAAAGTCATGAAGCTTAGGGAAGAACAAAGAAGACCGTAGATGGAGTACATGATCGGGGGATCAAAGACTGCAAACCTCACTGAAGAAAAAGCGCCTTGGGATGAGAATCACATGGAACATTCCCTGAGGCACACATCATCTAAATAACTGCTGCAGCATACGGGCGCCTAACAAACCTAAGGAGTCATGCACGACACTGTGCACCGTGTACGTCACGCGCATATTGGAGTATGCATCACAAGTACGGAACCCGAACCTGGTCAAACATGTCAAGAAATTAGAGAGTGCAAAGATTTGTAACAAGACTAGTTTCGGAGCTAAGGGGTATGTCTGACGAGGAGAGGTTAAGGGAACTCAACCTGACGACACTGGAGAGATAGGGGGCACATGATAACGACATACGAAATAGTGGGAGAAATTCACAAAATGGACACGGCCAGAATGTTTAAGAGATGGGGCATAGAAGCAAGAGGCCACAACTTGAAGTTAAAACTCATATGCATCACAGGGATGTTAGGAAGTATTTTTCCAGCCTTAGACTTGCCAGGAAATGGGACAGTCTGGCTTTAAGAAGAGGCATGACGAAGCTCTTATAACAGGGAGAGTGTGGACCTAGTAGCGACCAGCGAAGAGGTAGGGCC
The DNA here is from genome assembly GCF_038502225.1 of Cherax quadricarinatus. Classification (NCBI taxonomy): domain Eukaryota; kingdom Metazoa; phylum Arthropoda; class Malacostraca; order Decapoda; family Parastacidae; genus Cherax; species Cherax quadricarinatus. Next base: position 27,671,650 of record NC_091331.1, read on the forward strand.
AGGAGCTCTAACTCGAGCCTGCCAACAATGAAAGTAGTCTCGTGGATGAAAGAGTACTTTAAGGGAAGGAAGCAAAGAGTTAGCGTCCGGGAAAAGTTTTCAGAATAGGGATGAATAACATGTGAGGTTCCGCAAGGACTGGTATTATGTAAATAATGCACCAGATGGGAGCTAGTCAGACGTGTCCCTGCGCATTGAAGATGTAAAAACTGAGGTTACAAACAGATGATGACAGCGAAAGTCTTCGAATGGCTGCTGAAATTCAGCCTCTTCTAATGCAAGTATGTGAAGCTTGGGGGAGGAACCAGAAGACCGGGCACAAAGTGTAGCCTCTGGGGACAGATGCTGCAGACCTCAGACAGAAAAACCTAGGGGTGAGCATAGTACCTAACATACTGCAGTGGCTCACATCAACCAAATAACCTCTGCAGCCAGTGCTCGCCTGGCAAATCTAAGAGTGGCCTTCAGGAATCTTAATAGTCATTCTTGGGTCTTCATCATATATAAGGCGCATGCAGCACTGGTATGGAACCTACACTTGAGAAAGCATGAAGCCGGAGAGCGTGTGGAAGTATGCATCTAGTTTCAGAACTAAGGAATGATAAGCTGGTGTAATTCAGTCTAACGACACTGGAGGACAGAAGAATAAACATAAGAACATAAGAATGTAGGAACACTGCAGAAGGCCTACTGGCCCATACGAGGCAGGTCCTTATCAAAACGACATCTACCTAAAGCTACTCAAGAAACAACTCCCGCACCCCCCAACACCAATCAAACCCAGCCCCTCCCACTCATATATTTGTCCAGTCTCTTCTTAAAGCTACCCAAGGTCCTAGCCTCTATCACCCCACTGGGAAGACTGTTCCACGCATCTACAACTCTGTTAGAAAACCAGTACTTACCTATGTCCTTTCTAAATCTAAATTTATCCAACTTAAATCCATTATTCCTGGTTCTTACCTGGTTCGACACCCTCAGTACTTTATTAATGTCTCCCTTGTTTATGCCCGTCATCCACTTATACACTTCAATGATATCTCCCCTCATTCTACGCCTCTCCAGAGAGTGGAGATTTAAGGCTTTAAGTCTATCTTCATACGGGAGGTTCCTTACACAGTAAATCATTTTAGTCATTCTTCTCTGTATGTTCTCTAATGAGTCTATGTCCATCCTGTAGTAAGGGGACCAAAACTGAGCAGCATAATCTAAATGAGGCCTCACTAGTGATGTATAGAGCTGTAAAATAACTTTTGGACTTCTGTTACTTATACTTCTTGAGATAAATCCAAGTAATCTGTTGGCCTTGTTGCGCACACTGAGGCACTGCTGTCTTGGCTTTAGATTTTTGCTTACCATGACTCCCAAGTCTTTTTCACATTCTGTATGACCAAGCTCTACTTCACCTAGATTATAGCTTCGAGGGTTATTTTCATTACCAAGGGCAAGTACCCTACACTTATCCACATTAAACTTCATCTGCCATTTCTCAGACCAAGACATTAATTTGTTCAAATCGTCCTGGAGTTCATTGATATCCTCCTCAGAGTGAATTATACGGCCTATCTTTGTATCATCAGCAAACTTACTCATGTCACTAGTAATCCCTTCATCAAGGTCATTAATGTAAATTATGAACAAGAGAGGGCCTAAAACTGATCCTTGTGGAACGCCACTAGTGACTAATCCCCATTCAGATTTCACTCCATTAATGGTAACTCTCTGCTTTCTATTGGTAAGCCATGCCTCAATCCATGCTAGAACTTTACCTCCTATACCATGAGCTGCCACTTTTCTTAAGAGTCTCTTGTGAGGTACTCTGTCGAAGGCTTTACTAAAATCCAAATAAACAATATCATATTCCTTATCACTGTCAACTGCCTCAAATGTTCTATTGAAGAACGTCAGTAAATTTGACAGGCAGGAACGACCTCTCGTGAATCCATGCTGGGATTCATTTATCAAGTTATGCTCTTCAAGGTGACTTCTGATAATGTCAGCTATAATTGATTCTAATAACTTGCCCACTATAGATGTCAGGCTTATTGGACGGTAATTTGAAGGAGTGGACTTATCCCCTGATTTGAATATAGGAACCACATTAGCCATCTTCCACATCTCTGGCACAACACTGGTAAGGATGGACGCATTGAATACACTCGTTAATGGCTGACTAAGCTCCATCTTGCATTCCTTAAGTACCCTTGAAAACAACTCATCGGGTCCCGGGGACTTATTTTGTTTCAGTTTGTCTATCTGTTTAATAACCATGTCCCTCGTGACAGTAATATTAGTTAACTTAAATTCATCAGGAACTAAATAATTGTTAATTACTGGAATCTCATTTACATCTTCCTGTGTAAAAACTGACAAAAAATAGTCATTAAATAAGGAACACATTTCCAGTTCATTATCCGTCAGCTGTCCATTCCCAGATTTCAGAGGTCCTACTTTTTCCTTCACCTTCGTCCTATACACTTGAAAGAACCCCTTTGGATTAGTCTTTGATTCATTAGCAACTCTAATTTCATAGTCACGTTTAGCCTTTCTAATCGCCTTTTTTACTTCTCTTTTAAGCTGAACATATTGGTCAGTAAGCTTAACCTCTCCTCTTCTGATGCGCCTATAAATTCCCCTTTTCTCCCCTAATAGATGCTTTAACCTCCTGTTAACCCATTTGGGATCGTTATTATTAGACCTAATTTCTCTCTGGGGAATGTATATACTCTGGGCACTGTGTACATTATTAAGAAAACAATCATAAAAGCAGATCCCTTCATATTCATAAGTATGATTATCGTCAATAAAATCATTAGCTAGATAACCCCAATCAAGAATAGACAGATGTTCCCTAAGTCCATTATAATCGGCAGAACGAAAATCGGGGATTTTTACTGTATTATCATTGTTCTTGCATTCCCAATTAATGCTAAAGGTGATGGATTTGTGATCACTTGCGCCAAGCTCTTCAGTGATCTCCAGATTATTCACTAGTGTTTCCTTATTTGACAAGACTAGGTCTAGCAAATTATTACCCCTGGTAGGTTCAGTTACACTCTGTTTCAGAAAACAGTCCTGAACTGTTTCCATGAAGTCACTGGACTCTAGATTACCTGTCAAAGAATTCCAGTCAATTTGGCTAAAGTTAAAGTCCCCTACTATGACTACGTTACTGTGTCCAGAAGCCCTAACAATTTCGTCCCAAAGAAGTCTCCCTCTATCGTGATCCAAGCCTGGAGGTCGGTATATTACACCTAGAATTAGTTTTTCTTGACCCTCCACGAACTCTACCCAAACAGACTCTGTTACTGCTCCATCTATTTTTATACCTTTTTTTATGCAACAATTAATATTTTCTCGAACATACAATGCAACTCCTCCCCCCTTCCCATTACATCTATCCACATTGAATAACTTAAATTCCTGAATATTACACTCAGCAGTCATATCCCGACTCTTTAAATCATACCACGTTTCAGTTAATGCAATGATATCAAAGTTCCCAGCACATGCTACCAAACGTAGTTCATTAATTTTATTTCTTGCACTTCTACTGTTAGCATAAAATACCATCATATGTTTTTTCTTCTGCACATTTTTCCTATTCATCTTTGTTTTTACACAATTTCTGAAATTATCATTACCCAGAGTTACTCCATGACAGTTACTATTAAGATTCTTAATATCAGAGCATAAGTCAATATATCCATACTCATTATTAATCATTTCTAAACCCATACCTCTAACTAATCCTAGTTTAAAGTCCTAACAACCCCCTCAACTGAGCTAGCAAGAAAACCCACACCTGCCCTGGATAAGTGAACCCCATCCCTGGCATACATGTCATTTCGGCCATAGAAGTTGTCCCAGTTGTCAATGAATGGTACTGCATTATCCTTACAGTATTTATCCAGCCAACAATTAATACCAATTGCTCTGGACAACCATTCATTACCAACACCTCTTCTTGGCAAAATGCCACATATAACAGGGCGCCCCCCCTTCTTCCTAATCATGTCTATAGCTGTCCTGAACTTTCTAACTAAATCCTCACTTCTACGCTTGCCTACATCATTGCCTCCAGCACTGAGGCAAATAATAGGATTGATCCCATTACCGTTCATGATGTTGTCAAGCCGGCTAACAATGTCCTCCATCCCAGCCCCAGGAAAGCATACCCTTTGTCTCCTACTCCTGTCCTTCAAGCAGAATGCCCTATCCATGTATCTAACCTGGCTATCCCCAACAACAACAATATTCTTACCTTCCTTGTCGTTCGTCGTGACGATCCCAGTAGTAGACTCACATTCGTCGGGCAGCACCGAGAATGCGTTGGAGGTTTCCACGGGAGTTTCCACAGCAGTCTCTTTCTTCTTCATCGTTTCTGGCTTTCCATTCGTCTTCTTGATCGTCAACTTCGTCGTCCCCTGCTGTCCAGCCACTGACCACGATCCCTTCTTGACCTGAGGACTCGAAACAGGAGGACTACTACGAATCCTCTTGTTTTCCTCGGTCAATCGCCGTATCTCCATCTTCGCTGCCTTCAATTCTTCCTTAAGTTGCTGGAAAAGTTGCTCGATGGAGGGCATCTTGGTTCAGTCCACGGGAGCAAACAAGACACTTCTTCACAGAGTCAAGTACAGGCCAGCACTCAAAGTACAGGTCACCACTCAAGAGCACACGAACAGGTCTTCACGCATCATAACATACAAAATTATCAGAGGAACTGATAAGGTAAACAGAAATAGTTTGTTTGAGAGGCTGGTAACAGGAGTCAGGGGCACAGTTGGAAGACATAGATGATTCATAAAGATGTCAAGAAGTATTTCTTCTGTCTCACGATGGTCGGAGAGTGGAAAGAAATGAAGGAGGCAGACACTATACATAATTAAGAACAAGTACGATAGGACTGGCAGGTCTAGGAGTAAATCGGGCAAGTGGCAAGTTCATAGACAAGGCCAGGAGCTGAGACTCGACCCTTGCAGCCACATATAGATGAATACACAAAACAGGCCACCCAAAACACACAGACATTATGAAAGCGATCGGAGAGGACGACACGACCAAGTTGACAAATTTTCTGAGAATAGGGTGGTTTCCAAGAGGAAAAAATCGGCCTGTCGAAGTGTTTTTCAGATATTTGGGTGGGAAGATTGTGTCTGTTATCATCCCAGTGAGTTTCGTTTCTGTGATTGCTATGATGTCTGGGGATGTCTCCTTGATTCTTTCATGCCACTCCTCACATTTATCCCATCTGCATTCATATACCAAACCTTCAACTTCTTTTCTAAAACTGTAGTCTGGGGAGAACGTTGGGGTTGGGAGAGCAGGAGACCTGGCAAGGAACTATGGGAGTGGACTTTGTGATGAGAGGGGTGGGGGGAATGGGGTACACTGTGTGGGTTTTGGGTTAGATTGTTTCATTGTATTGGGGTTGTCGTGGTCGAGGTCCTTCTGTGGGTGGTTCGGAGGGAGGTTGTATTTGCTCTTCCTTCTAAATCTGGGTTCTCCTCATCTCCATCTTTGCCTCTCATTCCTCCTTGCATCTTTGTACCCTCTCTTTCAGTTTCTCCCTTTCTTCTTGTGTTCTGTAAAGTCGAGGTACACCTTCTGGTACTTCGGTATGTCCCTTAGTCGTCCTTTCTCCTGCAGGATCCTGTTTCGAGCTGATTCTGCCTTGAAAAGGGGGAGAAGTTTCACTGCTCATTAAAAACCAATGGGGATTTGAGGAAACGGAAGGAATGGACCAAATGGGCGAAAGGAACTACATAGTAGGCACAGTTCAGATACAAGGACATAAGGTGGTCATTGCAGTGATGTATAACCCACCACAGGACTGCAGGAGGCCAAGAGGAGAATATGAAGAGAGCAACAGAGCAATGGTGGACACACTAGTTGAGGTGGCCAGAAGAGCTCACGCAGGTAGAGCAAAGTTACTAAGCATTGGCAATTTCAGTCACAAGGAGATTGGGAAAATCTGGAGCTACATGGGGGCCCCGAAACATGGAGACCCAAGATGATGGATGTGGTACTGGAAAACCTCATGCATCAACATGTTAGGAACACTACCAGAGAGAGAGGGGAGGATGAACCAGCAAGACTGGACCTCGTGTTCACCCTTAGTAGCTCAGACATTGAGGATATCACATATGAAAGACCCCTTGGAGCCAGTGATCACATGGTTCTAAGCTTAGAATACATAGAGCAACAAGTGGAGAGGGTAACAGGAGTAGGATGGGAAAACCCAAACTACAAAAGGGGGACTACACAGGCATGAGGAACTTCTTGCTGGAGGTTCAGTGGGAAAGAGAATTGGCAGGAAAGTCGGTGAACAAAATGATGAACTATGTAACAAAATGCAAGGAGGCAGAGGAAAGGTTAATTCTCAAGGGCAACAGAAATAATGGGAAGACCAGAACGAGCTCTTGGTTTACCCAGAGGTGTAGGGAGGGAAAAACTAAGTGCACTAGAGAATGGAAAAAGTACAGAAGGCAAAGAACCCAGGAAATAAAGAGATTAGTTGAAGAACCAGAAAGGAGTATACACAGGTTAGGAGAGAGGCCCAGCGACAGTACAAAAACGACGTAACATCAGTAGTCTAGTCTGACCCGAAGCTGTTGTATAGCCACATCAGGAGGAAGACAATAGTCAAGGTCCAGGTAATCAGGCTGAGATAAGAAGGTGGGGAGCTCACAAGAAACGACCAAGAAGTATGTGAGGAGCTCAACGTGAGATTTAAGGAAGTATTTACAGTGGAGACAGAAAGGACTCTGGGAAGTCAGAACAGGGGGATCCACCAACAAGGGATATACCAATAAGTGTTGGATGAAATATACATAACCGAGGAGGAAGTGAAGAAGCTGCTAAGTCACCAGTGGGATCGGACATCTCTCTGTGGATCCTCAGAGAAGGAGCAGAGATGCTGTGTGTGCCACTAACAACAATTTTCAACACATCCATTGAAACTGGGCAACTACCTGAGGTATGGTAAACGACAAATGTATTCCCTATTTTTAAGAAAGGAGACAGACACGAGGCACTAAACTATAGACCAGTGTCACTGACGTGTATAATATGCAAAGTCAAGGAGAAGATTGTCAGGAGGAGATTGGTGAATCACTTAGAATGGAACAAGCTTAAAAACGATAACCAGCACGGATTCATGGAAGGCAAATCCTGTGTCAGAAACCTACTGGAGTTTTATGACAAGATAACAGAAGACACGAGAGAGACGGGTGAGTAGAATGCATTTTTTTGGACTGCAAGAAGGCCTTCGACACAGTCCCTCACAAGAGATTGGTGCAAAAGCTAGAGGATCAGGCATGTATAACAGAAAGGGCACTACAGTGGATCAGAGAATACCAGACAGGGAGGCAACAACGAGTCGTGGTATATGACGAGGTATCGGAGTGGGCGCCTGTGACGAGCGGGGTTGCACAGGGGCCAGTCCTAGGACCAGGGCTATTTTTGGTATATATGAATAACATGACAAAAGAACATAAAAAAGAAGGAACACTGCAGCAGGCCAACTGGCCCATGCGAGGCAGATCCAATTCTCCCACCAGCCTCAGCCAATGTCTTAGCCTAGTCAGGTCAGGTCGCATTCACTTAAGGAAGGAGCACGGCATCTGACCTAGTAGCACAGGCTAGTCAGGTCCAACTCACACCCATCCACACCCACTCATGTATTTATCTAACCTATTTTTAAAACCACACGACGTCTTAGCTTCTATGACAGTACTCGGAAGTTTGTTCCACTCATCCACAACTCTATTACCAAACCAGTGCTTTCCTATATCCTTCCTGAATCTGATTTTTTCAACTTAAAGCCAGTGCTGTGAGTCCTGTCTAGGCTAGATATTTTTAGCACGCTATTGGTTTAGCGCTCCCCCATGATTATAATAATAATTAGCATGCTATTTGCAGCCCCTCTATTTATTCCTGTTTTCCATTTATACACCTCAGTCATATGCCCCCTAATTCTACGTCTTTCTAGAGTGCAGATTCAGGGTCCTCAGTCTATCCTTATAGGGAAGATTTCTGATACATGGGATCAACTTTGTTAGCCTCCTTTGTACATTTTCTAGTGTATTTATATCCATTTTGCAATACGGTGACCAGAACTGAGCAACATAATCTAAATGAGGCCTAACCAAAGATATATAGAGTTGAATAACAACCTGAGGACTTCTATTATTGATACTTCTTGATATGAAGCCAAGGATTCTGTTAGCTTTATTGATAACACTTATGCACTGTCGTCTTGGTTTCACATTACTGCTAACCAGAACTCCTAAATCCTTTTTGTAATCAGTAATATTAATATCTACATTATTTAGTTTATATGTGGTTATTTTCCTGTCCAAAATTTAGAACTTTGCATTTCTCTATATTAAACTGCATCTGCCACTTCTCCGACTACTGCATCAGTCTATTCAAATCATCTTGGAGTGCTCTAGTGTCCTCATTAGAATGAATTGGACGGCCTGTTTTGGTGTCATCAGCAAATTTGCTTATGTCGCTGTTTATTCCCTCATCTATGTCGTTTATGTAAATTATGAACAACAAGGGGCCCAACACTGACCCCTGTGTAACACCGCTTGTGACGTGCCCCCATTCTGATTTCTCCCCATTTATGCAAACTCTCTGCTGCCTGTTAGTCAGCCATGCCTCTACCCAAGAAAAAATTTCTCCTGTTCTGTGTGCCTTAAGTTTCCTCAGTAGCCTCTGATGTGGAACTCTATCGAAAGTCTTACTGAAGTCCATATACACAATATCATATTCAATACCATGATCTAAATCATCAAATACCTTAGTGAAAAAAAGTTAGTAAATTCGTAAGACAGGAACGCCCCTTTGTAAAACCGTGTTGAGATTCATTAATCAATTTATGCCTTTCAAGATGGCTATGAATTGCCTCGGCAATTATTGATTCTATAAATTTTCCCACTATGGAGGTAAGGCTTATTGGTCTATAGTTCGAAGCCAAGGACCTGTCACCTGCCTTGTAAATAGGTATTACATTTGCCATTTTCCACTTATCAGGCACTATGCCAGTTTGTAGTGATATATTGAAAAGATTAGCCAAGGGTATGCTAAGTTCCTCTTTACATTCCTTTAAAACCCTTGCAAACAGTTCATCAGGGCCTGGGGGTTTGTTAAGTTTTAATTTCTCTATTTGTCTGAGGACCATGTCACTAGTTACCCCAATCGTGCATAGTTTATTATCGTCCTGTTCTACAAAATTTATTATTTCTGGAATTTCGCTAGTATCTTCTTTAGTAAAAACTGAGACGAAGTAAGTGTTGAAAAGGTCACACATTTCCTTATCACTGTCAGTGATCTGACCTGAGTTACTCTTAAGTAGGCCTATCTTGCCGCTAATCTTACTTCTGTATACCTGAAAGAACCCTTCTGGGTTAGTCTTCAAATTCCTTGCGACTTTAGCCTCATCCCTTTTTTCTTTTCTTATTCCTTTTTTTATTTCTCTATTTAATTGAATATATTAATTTCTTAACTGCCTATCATTTCTTTTGATACGCCTATATGTGCCTCTCTTTTGACCAGCGAGATGCTTTAATCTATCGTTTATCCATTTGGGATCATATTTGTTAGATCTAATTTCCCTACTCGGGACAAAAGTTGTCTGGGTAGCTAGCACTATGCTCTGAAACACGTCATATAGGCATCCAATACCACCTACCTACAAAGAGACCTGGACAGGCTGGCAGCTTTGTCCAGCATTTGGGTCCTCGAATTTATCACCGCCAAATGCAAAGTTATGAAGATCAGGGAAGGGCAAAAAAGACCGCAGACAGAGTATATGCTAGGTTGCCAAAGACTGCAAACCTCACTCAAGGAAAAGGATCTTGGGATGAATATAATACCGAGCACATCTCCTGAAGCCCACATCAACCAGATAACTGCTGCACCATATGGACTTCTGGCAAACCTGAGAATAACGTTCTGATACCTCAGTAAGGAATCGTTCAAGACTCTGTACACCGTGTACGTCAAGCCCATATTGGAGTATGCAGCACCAGTTTGGAACCCACACTTGGTCAAGCCGGTCAAGAAATTAGAAAAGTGCTAAGGTTTGCAACAAGGCTAGTTCCAGAGCTAAGGGAAATGTCCTACTAAGAAAGGTTAAGGGAAATCCGCCCGACGACACTGGAGGAATGGAGGGTTAGGGAAGACATGATAACGACATACAAAATACTGCGAGGAATTGACTAGGTGGGCAGAGACAGGATGTTCCAGAGATGGGACACAGAAACAATGGGCTACAATTGGAAGTTGAAGACTCATATGAGTCAAAGAGATGTTTGGAAGTATTTTAGTCATAGAGTAGCCAGGAAGTGGAATAGTCTGGCAAGTGACGTAGTGGAGGCAGGAACCATACATGGTTTTAAGACGGGGTATGATAAAGCTCATGGAGCAGGAGAGAGAGGACCTAGTAGCGATCAGTGTAGAGGCGCTGCCAGGAGCTATGTATCGACCCCTAGAACCACAAGCAGGTGAGTACAAGCAGGTGAGTACAAATAGGTGAGTACACGTGCAGAGGTTCCCAATGAGATTAGTCCCAGAGGTAATTGACGTGAACTATGAGGAAATACTAATAAAACTTGAGGACAATAGAAAATAAAATGGTCAGTGAAGACAAGGTGTTTAAAATATTGATGGGATGAACAGTGGTAGACTTTTAGAGAGGCAGGAATCAGGTACATGAGGGTACAGATGGAAGCTAAAGATTCAGATACGTCAGCGCAATATTAGAAAATAATTGTTATGTTTTAGGGGAGTCAGGAAGAAGAGTGAGCTGAACGAACACACTGTGAAAACACTCCACATAGCTTTAAGAATAGGGATTATACTACCTATGGGGCTAGGAATTAGTGAGCCTGGTAACGACCAGTTAAGAGGCAGGTCAACGAGCAAAGACTACATCGGCAGTAGCAATGAGGAGATTACTCACTACAGATAGGCATTATAGGTCCAAAGAGGCCAGGAGCCAATAATGTCGGCGATTATAGTTTAAGTGGTAAGGCCAGAAACAGACTCGAACCTCACAAACATATGCCCGAGTACACAAAGTACATATATATATCTGAGTCAGTTCCAGTACATCGACAGCTTGACGTTGGGAATCAATAATTTATATTTTAAGTAGTAGTGGCAGCAATACATAGCCTGTAATACATTAAAAACAACTGCACACACCTACCTCACATTTGACCTTAACGTGAAATTCCTCTCTAAGTCCCCTTCTACACGAGGGTGGGAGAAACATAAATTCTCCTTGTTTATATAATCAGCCAATAAGCTATTAGGAAGGTCTGTCGGCTATACTTCATTTGACACGTAATGGCTCGCCGCTTAACCACTGGGTATTGATAAAGTGCTAATGAATAATCGCTTACATTAGTTTATGGATTAATTTATGTAACAACGTGATCAGTCATAATACTTGTTTCTTGCTATATGATATATACGCATTCACATGCATATATATATACATTATATATATATATATATATATATATATATATATATATATATATATATATATATATATATATATATATATATATATATAAATATATATATATATATAAATATATATATATATATATATATATATAAATATATATATATATATATATATATATATATATATATATATATATATATATATATATATAAATATATATATATATATATTATATATATACATATATATATATTTTTTTTTTTTCAACAAGTCGGCCGTCTCCCACCGAGGCAGGGTGACCCAAAAAAGAAAGAAAATCCCCAAAAAGAAAACACTTTCATCATCATTCAACACTTTCACCACACTCGCACATTATCACTGTTTTTGCAGAGGTGCTCAGAACACAACAGTCCAGAAGCATAAACATATAAAGATACACAACATATCCCTCCAAACTGCCAATATCCCAAACCCCTCCTTTAAAGTGCAGGCATTGTACTTCCCATTTCCAGGACTCAAGTCCGACTATATGAAAATAACCGGTTTCCCTGAATCCCTTCACTAAATATTACCCTGCTCACACTCCAACAGATCGTCAGGTCCCAAGTACCATTCGTCTCCATTCACTCCTATCTAACACGCTCACGCACGCTTGCTGGAAGTCCAAGCCCCTTACCCACAAAACCTCCTTTACCCCCTCTCTCCAACCCTTTCGAGGACGACCCCTACCCCGCCTTCCTTCCCCTATAGATTTATATGCTTTCCATGTCATTCTACTGTGATCCATTCTCTCTAAATGACCAAACCACCTCAACAACCCCTCTTCTGCCCTCTGACTAATACTTTTATTAACTCCACACCTTCTCCTAATTTCCACACTCCGAATTTTCTGCATAATATTTACACCACACATTGCCCTTAAACAGGACATCTCCGCTGCCTCCAACCGTCTCCTCGCTGCTGCATTTACCACCCAAGCTTCACACCCATATAAGAGTGTTGGTACTACTATACTTTCATACATTCCCTTCTTTGCCTCCATAGATAACGTTTTTTGACTCCACATATACCTCAACGCACCACTCACCTTTTTTCCCTCATCATATATATATATATATATATACCGATTTTCGGAATTTTTTGAATTTACATTTGCGCTTCTCCATTCTTTCGCATCGTTCTTGAGGCCTCACTCCACCATTACCTAAATTCATCCCGATTATCGATTAGCTCATTCTCATGGTTGATTCCCCATCTTTCGAGTGCTTCATCTCTCGGACTCGATTCTGATTCCTGCATGGATTTTCGAGTTTTAATGATCTCTTCGGATCAAAGTTTTGGATCCCTTCTCTGTGGCTTCAGTTAATTTATGATTCTGAATCAAGCTTTTGGAGCCTTTCTTCCATTCTTTTCGATCCGTTTGGGCCAGTTCTAATTTCTTTTCATCCTTCCCCATGCCTTCAAAAATTTCAATATCAGTTCATTTCCGATCCATTTTTCCCACCCTACTTTCCACTTCATCCTTCAGCCTTCGACAATTACTCATCATTCTTCCGATCAAGTTTTTTGGATCCTCTATATGTTTTTTGAGTTCCTCTTCCCTGGGATCAAGCTTGATTCTTCCTTCAAGGTTTTGAGCTTCTTCCATCTTCAGATCAAGTTTTTACCTCGCCTTTTCACTTCATCCTCCAAAAATCAATATTCGTCATTCCGTTCCACTCGGATCACTCCACTTACCAACGGCTGTGTTTTCTCGATCAACGCCACGACTTCCACTTCCGATCAGCTTCTTGGAGCCCTTCCCATAAGGGGTTTTCCGAGTTTTCCATTCCGTTCCTTGATCAGTTTTGGATTCCTTCTTCTGCTAGTTTTCGATTTCCTCGATCAAAGCCTTTGGAATCCTCTCAGCATTCCGGTACAGACTCCTTCCTATAAGGGGGGCATGTTATCTACAGGTTCAAACATTCCTTCCCCTTGGATTATAAAATGAACCTAGTTTCCTCATTAAAAGTCAAATGAACAAAAAGCAAGCACGCCAGAGGTTCAGATTGCCAAAACACAGGTGCTTGACCTTCCAGCACACAGGCTTGAACAGGTGCATCCTTTAGTTCATCTCCAAGATAACTAGGCAACAACAAGGTAGATGGTCATTGACAGAATACAGGTTAGAATTGTTCTACCTTTTGAGGTCATTGGAGGGACACAAGGCAATTATCAGGCAGCGCAATTACTCGTTAATATCATTACCTTTTACAACACAAAGTCCCAGAGCTATTTTAACCTATCATTCAGGGTCATCCGCCAACGCAGTAATTCATCCACCCAGTCTTCCACACTTCATTTCAACCAAGAACTTGGCAATTTTCACTACCATAAAAACCTCTGGCAGCTTTGACCTTTTTAGTTCATTGTACACAGAATGGGACAGTGCATCAGAAACAACAATACAAGCTTACATTCACTCGTTAACCACTTACATCACAATTTTGAGATTACGCAAAGTTAAATATGCATCTTCTTTTACGGAATTCACACTTTCACATATTAAACAGCAACTACTACCAAAAATAGTTATTAGCTTTCTAGAATCATTCAACTGATACAAAACATTATCAATCACTTCATCTTAGTCGAATACTTGCCAGAATACTATGCATGCTTGCAGTTAATTGGAACAACTATTTTCAGGTATTTCTATACCATAGCATTGTATTCTTCATGAACTTTGAATTACTTAACATAAATATTTTTGAATACTTCAAAATAACTTTTAATCAACTAAAATACTTTTTGAATAATACATTAACAATTTTCAGCTTGAAAACACTTCAAAAGGCTGCCATACAGCTTTCAAAATACTTCAAAACACTTGAATACTTCTTGAAACAGCTTAAAATCATTTTCAAAATACTTTAGTCACTTTTCTGAATTAAATATTTTTTGAATATTTTCAAAACACTATGCTTTGAGTACTTTACTACTACTACTGGAATACTTACAAAATACTGCTGAATTGGTCAAATGTTCAAAATACTTTTTCAAACAATGACTCAAATACTTGAACTACTTACGAACTACATTATTGAACACATTGGAAAATACTTCAAATGGCTCAAAATTAATGAACTATTTTCAAAAAAGACTAGAACATTTTCTAACTGGTCATTTCGAAATATTTCTTTAAAAAAACATTGCCTTTGAGTACTTCAATCATAACTACTGAATACTACAGACAAGTTAGTTCTGGAATCAAATACAGCCTTTTCAAATACGCCTTAAAAAATTTCAGTTTTCTTTGAAAACACTTCATATCCATAACAGTTTGAACAGCCATTAAAACACTTTGAATTAACTTCAAAATACTTGAATACTTCAAAATATGAATATTTTAATAATCAACATTGAAATATTTAAAATAACTTGAGCATTTTCCTTACTTATACTATTATGAAGGTTCAACATTGAACATCGTTGAATTACCATCAACACTTCGGTCGTCATGAAAATACTTGAATTGAATACTTAAATATATCATTATATTTGAACATTACCTAAAATTACCTTACGGTTTCAAAATTCAGCATTTGAACACTTTCAAAATACTTTGAACACTTTGAGTCACTTTTCAAAAAACAAAATATTTGAATACAGCCTTTTGAAAACATTTTGAAAACATACTTCGAGTCATTTGGGCACCTACTACAATTGCCGAATACTACTTAAAGAAGCAAAGGAATTCGATTCAAAATTACTAAACATTTTTTTCGTAAAACACGAAAATTAGCCTTTTGAACATTTTCAAAACAATTTATGACTATTTACCCACATTCAATTACTGACCACATTACAAACATTGCTGGTTCAGACTAATAGTCATTTCACACTTAGTCACTTCAATTAACTACAGTCAAAATACTCTTTTTCACATAAAATACTTTGAATACTCATTATTAGCTTGAAGAGCCATACTACTTAACAGCTTTGAACACACTAAAAGTCATGAATACTTTTTCAAAACATTTGTTTTTAATACTTTGAGCATCATCAAATCAATAATTTCAATTACATTAAAATACTTGGAATAGCTTGAACATAACAACACTGAAATATTTTCTAAAAATACATTACTTGAGTATTTCCTTAAATACATTACTTGAATAAAGCAATACATTAATTGAATTAACATTACAATAATAAATAATATAAACTTTAGATCAACATTCTTACAACTTGCAAGGTTCATTTACGAATAGCCTTCAACAATGACTTACATACTGTTTTATCTACTTGCATTACATGTCAATACCTACACTTTAGCTCAGTTTTAAGGCTTTTTTAGTTCATTAAAGCATTATGGGCACAGCAAGGTTATCAGAAAGTCACAGTCAAATCTGCACTGGGCTGGTAGCTCCTGGTAGTTTTCCTTATGACCTGACAATAACAGCCTTATTATCTACAACAGCTTACATTCACATCTTAACAGCTACAGCTACACATTACCATTCATTATTATACATTATTATTATTGGCCCCAATTTGCTTTGGCCCTAAATTAATTATTCCTAAATGCCCACCCCAATTCTTGGCCCTGGTTCCTGGCCCCACTTGGATTCTAATTTAACTTGGTTCTCAATAGGCCCTAATCTAATAACTTTAGTTTGTTCCTGGCCCCAATTTAATACAGTGTCTAATTTGGCCCCAATCTAACTTAAGCTAACTTGCACCCTATGACTTCTAATTTGGTTTCCCAATGGCAATCTAATCTTGGTTCCCTGTTCTGCTGGCCTGGTTCTTGTTCCTGTTACCCTTAATTCTAACTTAACCTGGCCCCTAATTTAATTTACCCCAATTCTGGTTCCCAGTTTAAGCCTAACTGACTAATTCAATGGTCCCCAGCCTCCCAACCTGGTTTCCCCAATATTCCTGGCCCTTGGCCCCAATTTGGCCCCAATACTAATTCTTACGCTTTCACCCTTAATGTTTAGTTCTGTAATAATTCCCATTCTACCCCAACCTTCCAAAATATATTGGAAACACTTCAAAACACTAGCTTTGAGCACTCCAGAATTAGCATTTGAACGATTCTCCATTTTTGGATATTTCAGTTCAGCTTTTTGAAATTCTTTTTATCAAACAAATGAACACACTTTTCGTTGGTAAACACACTTCAATGGTAGAAATTAATATTTCATTTCTCGAATCGAACAAGCACATCTTCAAGCTTTCTTGAGAGCACATAGGGTTCACCTCAACAACATTACGGAGGTAATGTAGCGGAATTCACATCTTCAAGGTAAGAACATAACACTGCGTCACACCAGAATAGACATTACGCCATGAGGGTCGTGGGTGGACCAAGGTAGAAAAATCGTCTTTTCTTAGGACCAACTTGTAGCTTATTCTTGGCCCCACTGGCCCTACCTACCCCAATTTACCTTAGCAATTCCACGCAATTGAACTGGCCCCAATTTCACCACCTGTCCATCAAGTTCACCCCAATTTCTCAATTTCCAATGACCATTACTTGAAGCCTAATCTCCACTTCCAATTTGTCACTTAATACTTGGAATTCCTAATTTGCTCCTATCTTGGTCCCAGTCTCCTATTCAACACTTGAATGATTACTTGGTTCTTGCTCTTAATACTTAATTTAACTTTGACTTGAATTTGGTTCTAACTAATACTTCTAATTTCTGGCTTGGTTCTCTGTTCTTGGATTCTAATAATTCTATAATTCAATAATCTCAATACCTTACTTCCAATGTCCTCCACCCATTATTCTACCCCACCCCTTATTCTTAATTCTAATAACTAATGGCCCCACCTACAATTTTGACCCCGAATTCTTATACCTTCACACTTTGTCTTGGTTTACCTAATTTCAGTGACCCCTTTGCTCATTGATGTCTTATTTCATCATTCACTTACCAATTTGTAATTACCCACTGGTCTCTAGAATCTTGACTCCACACTTATTTGAAGCAACCTTCACACTACATCAGCTTTTGAAGACTCAATAGCCGAGTTCACACCCTCTTATTAGGAATAATTTAAGATATTCACATTTTGCAGTTATTTGGATTAGCCACATACCATATTTTTCAATTACTCAACAAATAGCACCTTCAAAATCAGTCATTTTTGACAATTTTCCCAAATATGGACAGTTTTCTACTTAATTTACAGCTTATATTAGCGCTAGTTACATTTCATAGCTACGATATTGATTGGGTGAATTACCTTGAATACAGCCTATGATCTTTGCAAACATAGCAGCTACATTAATCTTGAACTTATTGACCTAGCTCATTACTTCGACATAACCTTGAAACTACTATCGAATACTGTTATCGAGCCTGTAATTGCTTGCACACGCTTTAAACACCTTCAAAACAACCATCAAACAACCTTCAATACTTCCCATATTGATCATTCAACAACATATTGACCATGTTGTTACGTTAACTTCCATTGTAGCCCAGTGAATATTGCCAGTTTAACAGGAAATTCATAAGTTATTGAAAGATTGGTTATCAAGTTGAAATACAAATTTAATATTGTACACACATTATCAAGTTAAGATTAGTTCACAAGGCAAGACAATACAATTACCATGCTTCAGGCAGCCTCGTAACACTACAGTCAGAAAATGCCAATCATTATAAACATACACACACAACAGCCAAAAAATACATGGACACAGGTTTCAACAGCCACACTGTTAACATGGCCATGTCAGGCTTCGGATTCAGGAGCCGATGCGACCTTACTGCGATTGCTGTTACCTCTAGCTTACAGCAGGTCAGGCACACTTGGGACCCTCAGCGCAACCGCCACCTGTTAGCCAAGAATACTATTCAAGATGACAGAGGATCCTCAACCACAAGATCACACACACAATATTTATGTTATTTTCACATACGGGCCATCAATTTGCCTAATTTCATTAATAAGGTCATTAAGTTAATTGTTATCATTCTTAATAACACTAATCACAGAATTACTATCAATGTATCATGCATTCGTCTACAGGGATCAGCTTGAAATATTTCTTATATACTACAAAAATGCATGTTACTGTAGCAAAATACACAACAATCACTTACTTCAAGGAGTGGTGATGGTTCCTCTGGCTCCTACGTCGTGATGGATCCGTCGGGGTTAAAACAGCTCTAGGAGATATACGGAATAAGGAAGTTTTAAGGGTGATGTGTATGTCTTAGTTGGAGGTGAATGTCTTAGATTTGGTGTGTATGTCTCATGTCTTAAATTTGCAATTGAAATGTATAATATGTGGGTGTCTGTGTATTATTTTTTTTTGTGATAGTGATATGTTATAGTGCTCATGTTATGTTATAGATGTTGGTGGAAGTGTTGTGGTATTTTTGTGTATGGCTTATTTTTGTGCGAATGTTTAAAAATAAGTGTTTTCAGTGATCATAGTAGTTTTGAGATGCATGATCTTAGATTTTTTGGTGATCTTGGTGATTAGTGTTGATAGATGACGGTAAACATGATATGGAATTGGTGATCGTGATTTTTGTGTGAATAATTATAAAAATGTGTGTTTTCTGTGATCTTGATGTTGGGGATCATAAAATCTGGTAATCGTCTTGGATATAGTGTTCTTAGATAATGTAGGGTACAACAGGTTGAAACAAGGAGGGGTTAGGTGTGATGTTACCAACCACCAAGTAACACAATGGGAGTGTGACGTCACTGGAGGTGAGCTCGTCGGTCCTGTGAGGTGAGACATCGTGTGTTGGTGGTAGTGAGGTGAGTGCGCTTAGATATTGTCAAATATGATTTTTTTTTTTTTTTTGTGTGTGTGTGAAATGTTTATAAAAATGATTGTTTTCTGTGATATTAGTGATTTTGAGGTAAGTGAACATGGGTGATTGTAGTTGGTGATTGTCTTATATTATGTGTGTGTACAAGATATGTTTTCAGTTGATGGTGATCATGTACTAAGTGTTTGCGTATTAGGTTTGTGTTCATGTTTTTTTTTTTCATGCGCCAAATGGGGAGGGAGTTCTTGGTTATAGTGATTTGAGGGGGATTTCTATAAAAAGGATGTTAGATGGTGATGTTAAACTTAGTTTCTGGTGATTTTGACGGTGATTGGTAGTATTCAGTGGTGATTTGGTAGTAATCAGTAGTGTTTTTTGGGAGTATTCGGAGGTGTTTGATGGTGTTTTTTTTGAAGGTGTTCAAATGATGTGCAGAGCATTTTTTGAAGAAGATCAGTGGTGTTCAGAGTTGGTTCAAAGTTAGTCAGTGTGTTAGATATGGTAATGACTCATGTCATAAGTGTATGAGTTAGTTTTTTTTGTGCTAATGTTGTAAAGTCTGGAGAATGAGGGGGGGAGTTTGGGGGGATGAGATGTAATTTAATGAAATGTGTAAGTGTAGATAAATTAGAGCTGTCAAATCTTATTTGGGAGTAATCAAAATGATATTTTGGAAGTGCTTCAGTGTTGTTTGGAAATGTTCAAAAGTGTTTATGTGAGTACTCAAATGCTTTATGAGAGTGTTCGAAGTAATCTTGGGGTTGTTCTGTAGTGAGATGATAAAGGTTGTGGATGAGAGATATTGAGAAAAGGGGGTCTCAAATGATGTATGAGAGTGTTTTGAAGGTGTTCAAAGTAAAGTGAGTAGGTTAGGATAAGTTAGGTTAGGTTATTTTAGGTTAGGTTATGTTAGGATAAGTTAGGTTAGGTTAGGATAAGTTAGGATAGGTTAGATTAGATTAGGATAAGTTAGGTTAGGTTCGTTAATTTAGGTTAGGTTAGGTTAGGTTAGGTTAGGTTAGGATAAGTTAGGTTAGGTTAGCTTAGGATAAGTTAGGTTAGGTTAGGTTAGGTTAGGTTAGGATAGGTTAGGTTAGGTTAGGACAGGTTAGGATAGGTTAGGTTAGGTTAGGTTAGGTTCGGTAGGTTAGGTAAGGTTAGGTTAGGTTAAGTTAGGTAGTATTCGAGGTGTTTGATGGAGTTAGGTTAGGTTAGGATAGGTTAGGTTAGGTTAGGATAGAGGTGTTTGATGGAGTTAGGTTGGGTTAGGTTAGGTTAGGTTAGGATAGAGGTGATTGATGGAGTTAGGTTAGGTTCGGTTAGGTTAGGTTAGGAATTAGGTTAGGTTAGGTTAGGTTAGGTTAGGATAAACAGTTGGTCTGGAAAGAGATGATTTTCTACCTTGGATGTTACCCGCATTTCATGGCGCCTGTCTGTCCTGAGTTGACGCAGGTGTTATGTTCTACCTTGGGTGTGAACCGCATTACGCCATGTGTTGGGGTGACCCACAATGAGTCTCTCAGAGCGAGGATAGTGCTTCTATTCGGAAATCGAGTAAATATTTCTACCATTGAGTGTGTTTACCAACAAGAAAATAATGTTCGATTTTACGATAAAGTTTTCAAAACTAATTTGGAAATATCCAAAAATGGAGTCGTTCAAAGTAATTCTGGAGTACTCAAATAGTGTTTTGGGGGTGTTCCAATATATTTTAGGTTAGGTTAGGATAGGTTCGGCTAGGTTAGGTTAGGTAAGGTTAAGATAGGTTAGGTTAGGTTAGGTTAGGGTAGGTTAGGTTAGGTTAGGTTAGGTTAAGTTAGGTTAGACTAGGCTAGGTTAGGTTAGGTTGGGTTAGGTTAAGTTAGGTTAGGTTAGCTTAGGATAAGTTAGGTTAGGTTAGGTTAGGTTAGGTTAGGATAGGTTAGGTTAGGTTAGGTTAGGTTAGGTTAAGTTAGGTTAGGTTAGGCTAGGTTAGGTTAGGATAAGTTAGGTAAGGTTAGGTTAGGTTAGGTTAGGCTAGGTTAGGATAAGTTAGGTTAGGTTAGGTTAGGTTAGGTTAGGTTAGGTTAGGATAAGTTAGTTTAGGTTAGGCTAGGTTAGGGATGTGTGTGTATGTGTGTGTGTGTGTGTGTGTGGGATGTGGGATGTGGGTGTTGTGGGATGTGGGTGTTGTTGTCGAACTAGAGATACCGAAAAGACGTTATAAGTGGGTTGTTTTTGTGACTTTTTCTGATGTAGTGTGCCCCCTTATTAACTTTAATGAACTAAAAGGGTTAAAACGAGAAAAAAATGGGAGGTGTGGGTGTTGTGACTTTCTAATGAAATTAGATAAAACGAGAAAAAATTGTGGGTGTTGTGGGTTGTGGGTGTTGTGGGATGTGGGTGTTGATCTAAGTTTATGGTGATTTTGGTGGTGTTTTGAGTGTATTCAGTGGTGTTTTAGTATTCAGTGGTGTATTTGGGAGTACTCAAATGGTGTTTTTGGAAGTGTTTCAGTGTTGTTTGGAAATGTTCAAAGGTGTTCAAAGGTGTTTTGAGTGTGTTCAAATGTTGTTTTTTTTGAAGGTGATCAAGGGTGTTCAAGGGTGTTTTGAAGGTGTTCAAAGGTGTTTTGAGTGTGTTCAAATGATTATGAGAGTGTTTTGAATGTGTTCAAAGGTGTTTTGAAGGTGTTCAAAGGTGTTTTGAAGGTGTTGAAGGGTGTTTTGAGTGTGTTCAAGGGTGTTTGAAGGTGTTGAAGGGTGTTTTGATTGAATTCAGCGGTGTTTTAGTAGTAATCAGTGGTGTAATTGGGAGTACTCAAATAGTGTTTTGGAAATGTTCAAAGGTGTTCAAAGGTGTTTTGAAGGTGTTGAAGGGTGTTTTGATTGAATTCAGCGGTGTTTTAGTAGTATTCAGTGGTGTAATTGGGAGTACTCAAATTGTGTTTTTTGGAAGTGTTCAAAGGTGTTTTGAGTGTGTTCAAATATTGTTTTTTTTGAAGGTGATCAAGGGTGTTCAAGGGTGTTTTGAAGGTGTTCAAAGGTGTTTTGAGGTTATTCAAAGGTGTTTTGAGTGTGTTCAAATGGTTATGAGAGTGTTTTGAAGGTGTTCAAAGGTGTTCAAAGGTGTTTTGAAAGTGTTGAAGGGTGTTTTGATTGAATTCAGCGGTGTTTTAGTAGTATTCAGTGGTGTAATTGGGAGTACTCAAATTGTGTTTTTTTTTGGAAGTGTTTCAGTGTTGATTGGAAATGTTCAAAGGTGTTTTGAAGGTGTTCAAAGGTGTTTTGAGGTTATTCAAAGGTGTTTTGAGTGTGTTCAAATGATTATGAGAGTGTTTTGAAGGTGTTCAAAGGTGTTTTGAAGGTGTTGAAGGGTGTTTTGATTGAATTCAGCGGTGTTTTAGTAGTATTCAGTGGTGTAATTGGGAGTACTCAAATTGTGTTTTTTTTGGAAGTGTTTCAGTGTTGATTGGAAATGTTCAAAGGTGTTTTTGAAGGTATTCAAAGGTGTTTTGAGGTTATTCAAAGGTGTTTTGAGTGTGTTCAAATGGTTATGAGAGTGTTTTGAAGGTGTTCAAAGGTGTTTTGAAGGTGTTGAAGGGTGTTTTGATTGAATTCAGCGGTGTTTTAGTAGTATTCAGTGGTGTAATTGGGAGTACTCAAATAGTGTTTTGGAAATGTTCAAAGGTGTTTTTGAAGGTGTTCAAGAGTGTTTTGAAGGTGTTCAAGGGTGTTTTGAAGGTGTTCAAGGGTGTTTTGAAGGTGTTCAAAGGTGTTTTGAGGTTATTCAAAGGTGTTTTGAAGGTGTTCAAGGGTGTTTATGTGAGTATTCAAAGGTGTTTTGAGGTTATTCAAAGGTGTTTTGAAGGTGTTCAAGGGTGTTTATGTGAGTATTCAAAGGTGTTTTTGAAGGTGTACAAATGATTATGAGAGTACTTATGAAGGTGTTCAAATGATGTGCAAGAGTACTTATGAAGGTGTTCTGGGAGTATTCAGAGGTGATTTGGGGGTGTTCGAATGATGTTTTGGAGTATTTCAGTGTTGTTTGGAAATGTATAAAGGTATTTTTTGGTGAGTATTCAAATGATTTATGAGTGTTTTGAAAGATGTTCAAAGTAAAAAGTGCATATTTAACTTCGTAATATGTAAAATTGTGAGTAGTGAATTTAACGAAAGTGGATGTAAGCGATGTGGTGACTTTCTGATGCACTGTGTCCCCTTATTAATTTTAATGAACTAAAAGGGTTAAAACGAGAAAAATTGGGGTTTATGAGTGAAAATTGTGAGGTGTTGGTTGGAGTGTGAGGGTTTGGGAGGGTGGGGAGGAGGTTACTTCGTGGGGGGAGTGACCTGAGATGAAATAGTTAAAAAATGTCTAGACTTGTGTTGTAAAGAAATTGTGAGTATTAACGAAAAAATGTGCCTTTCTGATGTACTGTGTCCCCTTATTAACTAAAAGGGTAGACAAGATTCAGCCTGTGTGCGCGTGACGTCACTACTATGTTCCCTTATTATCTTGAATGAACTAAAAGGACCGACCTGATTCAACCTGTGTGCTGGGTCAACACGTGACGTCACTGACCGCCGAGTAAACGCTTTTTTAGTTCATTTGACTTAATGAGAGGAAACTTTTAGTTCATTTTAAAATAATAAGGGGAAGATGTTTAGACCTGTAGTAAGCATGCCCCCATAGGAGGAGTCTATTTTGAATGCTTACCCCCAGAGGGGGGATTCCAAAAACTTTGATCCGAGGAATTTCGAAAACCCCATAGGGGGGAATCCAAAAAACTTGATCCAAGGAGATGGAGAATTTCGAAAACCCCATAGGGAGGAATCCAAAAACTTGATCCGAGGAGATGGAGTCATGGTATTGTCGAGAAATTTTTGGGGTTGGGGGGTGAAAGTGGGAGGGTGATCCGAGGAAGTGGAGACTTTGATATTGAGAAATTTTTTGGGGATGGGGGGTGAAAGGAGGGGTACCCAAAAAAACTTGATCTAAGGAGATGGAGAATTTCGAAAACCCCATAGGGGGGAATCCAAAAAAAAACTTGATCCAAGGAGAATTTCAAAAACCCCATAGGGGGGATCCAAAAAAACTTGATCCGAGGAGATGGAGTCAGGGTATTGTCGAGAAATTTTTTGGGGATGGGGGGGGGGGGGTGAAAGTGGGAGGGGGATCCGAGGAAGTGGAGACTTTGATATTGAGAAATTTTTGGGGGATGGGGGGTGAAAGGAGGGGTACCCAAAAACTTGATCCGAGGAGATGGAGAAATCCAAAAACTTGATTCGAGATCATAAGAATTCGAAACCCCCATAGGGGGGAATCCAAAAACTTTGATCCGAGGAGATCATAAGAATTTCGAAAATCCCATAGGGGGGAATCCAAAAAACTTGATCCGAGGAGATGGAGACTTTCGAAACCCCCATAGGGGGGAATCCAAAAACTTGGTAATATCGAGAAATTTTTGGGATGGGGGTGAAAGTGAGAGGGGGAACCTCAAAAATTTGATCTGAGGAGATGGAGAGCACAAGAAAATGAAATTCAAAAAAAATTCGAAAAAAATCGGAAAAAAATTCGAGGCGCGGGGGCGATCCGGATGACGCTGCAGAAGGCGCAGCAGAAGGCGCGGTCGGGGGTCGCGAAGGGCGCGCGGGGCGGGCGGCGGGCGGGCGCGCGGGCGGGCGCGCGGGCGGGGCGCGCGGGCGGGCGGGCGCGCGGGCGCGCGGCGCGACGGCGGGGGTCGCGAAGGAGGGTCGCGAAGGGGGGGGGGGGGTCGTGGGTGGGGGTATTGGTTGGGGGGGTCAAGGGTGAGGTAGTCTCGAGGGCGAGGTCATGGTCAAAACCGGAAGTAACACCTAGGTGTGAAAAGGTGACCCTCCAGCCGCTGGTCCTAGACCGGATACACCGCCCTGTAGAAGGCCTAAACCGGATACACCGCCCTGTAGAAGGCCTTTTCCGGATACACCGCCCTGTAGAAGGCCTTTTCCGGATACACCTCCCTGTAGAAGGCCCTTAAACCGGATACACCCCCCTGTAGAAATTATGACTACTTATATGTATATATATATATATATATATGTATATATATATATATATATATGTATATATATATATATATATATATATATATATATATATATATGTATATATATATATATATATATGCAAAACAACCACTCTGAAAGAATAGAGAAATTCCAAGCGCTTTCGTGACTACTCACATTATCAAGGAACTATCATAGTTCCTTGACAATGTGAGTAGTCACGAAAGCGCTTGGAATTTCTCTATTCTTTCAGAGTGGTTGTTTTGCATATATATATATATATATATATATATATATATATATATATATATATATATATATATATATATGTGTGTGTGTGTGTGTGTGTGTGTGTGTGTGTGTGTGTGTGTGTGTGTGTATCACAATATGCAAAATAACCACTTTAAAAAAATAGGGAA
Source organism: Cherax quadricarinatus (assembly GCF_038502225.1). Taxonomy (NCBI): domain Eukaryota; kingdom Metazoa; phylum Arthropoda; class Malacostraca; order Decapoda; family Parastacidae; genus Cherax; species Cherax quadricarinatus. Next base: position 27,697,376 of record NC_091331.1, read on the forward strand.
TTTCCAAGTGCTTTTGTGATTTCTCACATTATCATGGATCTGTAAAAATAATAGGACAGCAGAAGGTTTATATGGCTGAGATTTCACCTTTACAGATGACTACATCTGATCGTGGGAGTGAAATTAAAATTTTGTCAGGCCACATGTCAAGTGAAATTTATGAATGACATGTTATGCGTAGCTTACATTCCCCGCACAGTCTATTATAAATCAGTTTATATAGCCCTGTATAAATATTCATATTAAAATCAATACTAATTTTTTTACAATACTAATTTTGATACAACTTTCTCGGCCTTTTAATAGTTGCATGGCTAAAATCTCATAAATCATCAGAGCATTAGACAATTGTCCAGTTCTTATGCAATATTTATGTTGTAATCTTAATTCTTGGCTTTTCCCAATTTCACCATTTTTTTTTTTAATTTTTACAAAAAGATTTAGACACAGTCATCAGCTTTTGGGGGAATTCTTAATCAAATCTTTTTTTTACTGTATCAAGATTTTTAAAAACAACTTTGATATTAAAATTCTCAGTTAGAGAAGGTATATCAAAAAAGTTTTCATGGTAAGGGAGAACCACCAATTCTTGGTTGAAAATGTTGATTTTTTTTTTTCCTTTCTCGAATTGTAAAATGTATTTCTGGTAAATTTTCAAATGTTTGCCAGTTAAATCTTCAAAATTTCTTTATAAACTCTGGGCTGCATACGCAGAGCTCTCAAAAACATTGATGCGAATACAGAAAGTTTAACTCTATTATAATGTGAAGAATAATAGTGCACATAAGAACATTTATTGGTTTTCTGCGTTTAAATTCATGGTTCCTCTTAATAATTAAGACTTCTAAAAATGTCAATAAGTTATTTTGTTCAAACCCAATAGTAAACTTTGTAAAAAGAGCTAAACTATTCAATTCCAAAAGGAAATGGTTTAAATCTATATTCTTCTGCATTAATTAAGCGTAAAACATCAATATATCTTCAGCGTTAAGCTTTATCAGGAAGAATTTGTTTAAGCATTCTTGTTTCAAAATATTCTATGCACAGATTTCTAAGAAAAGGTTAGACAGGATTTCCCTTTGCCATATCAAACTTCTGAGTGTAAAATTTGCTATTAAACACAATCTTTCTATAAACAATACAAAGTTTAATAAGCTCAGGGATTGTTGGTACAGGCAATGGTAAATCGTAATTAACAAGGTCTTCAGATAGGAAATTTAATAAATCATGTTGTAATTATTTAAATCAGTCATGGTGCTTAATTTATTAACTAAATCAATATTATTTTTAATATTAATGTAGAAATTAAGTCAAACAATTGGGCTCATCGTATCTACTAGCATCTGGATAATTTGTGGGAAATTAAACCAGGTAATCCACTCGGACCCATAATTAGCGCCATGGCTTTAGTTTTCTACAAATTATCAAAATGGGTAAAATATATGTTGAGCCCAATAATGATCTAGTTGATAAATTAAGCACCATGTATATATATATATATATATATATATATATATATATATATATATATATATATATATATATATATATATATATATATATATATATATATATATATGTCGTGCCGAATATGTAAAACTGGTCATTTAGCAAGAACTCATTTAAAATTAAGTCCTTTCTAAAATTTTCTCTGATACGTTTAAAGATATATTTTTTTCATTAATGTTGATGTAAAAATTTATAATTTTGCACCAAAAGGAACTTAGAAAACTTACCTAACCTTATTATAACAAGAGCAATTTATTTTAGCCTAACCCAACTAAATACTTTTTAGACTTGTTTACAGTAATTTAATACTAAACAAACCCAGTGAAATATATTTTTTTCGTTAGGTTCAGAATGATTTTGGCGAAATTATTGCATACACAAATTTTCACTTGTCCTATATGGCAAGATTAGCGTTGCTATTTAAGCCAAGATCGCAAGTTCTGCCTATTCGGCACGACATATATATACATATATATATATACATATATATATATATACATACATATATATATACATATATATATACATATATATATATATATATATATATATATATAATATGCAGAACAAGACTAAAGTTCTTTCAAACTCTCCATGAGTTGTCAGGAGCCATGCACTGTTATTAAGTTAGCATCAGATAGTAGGAGGAAAATTCTGAGGCAAGGCAGAAGCGTAAAGCGTCAGGCCATGTCACAGTCAAGTGTGTGGTGGTGGTGTTGGCATGTGATGGTGGTAATCTAGAACATAAGAACATAAAGAAGGAGCACTGCAACAGGCCTACTGGCCTTTATACTTCTTGCTATGAAGCCAAGGATTCTGTTAGCTTTGTTGCGAACACTAATGCACTGTTTATTGGTGTTAGATTACTACTAACCAGAACTCCTAAATCCTTTTCGCAATCCGTAATGTTAAGATCTATATTATTTAGTTTATATGTGGCATGGTTATTTTGATGTCCAGCATTTAGAACTTTGCATTTGTCTATATTAAACTGCATCTGCCACTTCTCAGACTACTGCATCAATCTATTCAAATCGTCCTGGAGTGCTCTAATGTCCTCATTAGAATGAATTGGACGGCCTATTTTGGTGTCAACAGCAAATTTGCTTATTTCTCCGCCTTTCTGTGTGCCTTAAGTTTCCTCAATAGCCTCTGATGTGGAACTCTATCGAAAGCCTTATTGAAGTCCATATACATAATATCATATTCAATACCATGATCTACCTCCTCAAATACCTTAGTGAAAAAAAGTTAGTAAATTCGTAAGACAGGAACGACCCTTTGTAAAACCGTGTTGAGATTCATTAATCAATTTATGCCTTTCAAGATGGCTACGAATTGCTTTGGCAATTATTGATTCCATAATTTTTCCCACTATGCAGGTAAGGCTTATTGGTGTATAGTTCGAAGCTAAGGACCCGTCACCTGTCTTGTAAATGGGTATTACATTTGCCATTTTCCACTTATCAGGCACTATGCCAGTTTGTAGTGATATATTGACAAGATTAGCCAAGGGTATGCTAAGTTCCTCTTTACGTTCCTTTAACACCCTTGCAAAGAGTTCATCAAGGCTTGGGGATTTGTTAGGTTTTAATTTCTCTATTTGTCTGAGAACCATATCACTGGTTACCGCAATCGTGCATCTGTATGACATTGTTTTGTGGTGGTGTTTGTAGTGGTGGTGGTGATGGGTATTGATGGTGATCTGCGAGGTGGTGTGTGGTGGTGTTTGTGATGTGGTAGTGGTGTGTGATGGTGATGTGTGGTGGTGATGTGGTAGAGGTGGTGTGCAATATGGTAGTAGTGGTGGTAGTGGTGTCGTGTGATGGTGGTGATCTGTGTGCTGTTGGTGTGTGGTGGTGGTGATGTAGTGGTGATGGTGTGTGACGGTTACTACGAATACAGGTGTAGTCTGCTGGCCTGCACACCTTGCCGTAGCACGATAACCAATTAGTAATGAGCAACAAGGCATCAGCGAGAAGAAATGATTGCATTTCCTTCAAAATTAGCTAGTATTTACATTGTATATCCTATGTACAGTATTTACAGCTATGTACAGTGAGGCAAAAATGCAAGCACAAGACACTTTAAGAACAATAGCAACTAGCAGTGAAGGCAAGTCTGCCAAAGATGCATCACGAGCTTCCCACATCGCTTCACAGCTTTGATGGACTTCCTTGTGATTGGTTGAACCAAAGTACTGGTATAACGATGGGGCTCCTGATCGTTAAACTCGTAGCACCTGGTTCACTAGTTAGGGGGCATGCCTATATGGGTATGTGACATGCTTTATAAAATGTAAGATATTCTTAGGATGCTACACCCCTTCTGCAAAAGGGCTCTAATAGCCAGGACTTGGCATCCTTATTGTGTAGTATGCCACCATGTCATGAAATGCTAATGGAATCGCCTTTCCTCTCAGCCATCCAGCTCATTAGGTAGTGATCAACTCAAAGGACTTTGAAGTTAGACACAATCTTAGAGTGAGACAGCAGGCAGTAGGGCTAGCATAGGTTCAAGACATGCTTGAAAAAACCTAATGGCCCATGTTGTCCCTAACACATCCTAACAATATGGGCGTTTGCCATTACATTATCTTTGCCGGATATGTGGCGCATGGAAAGGTTGCACCCTTAAGGCGTATCTCATCAGACACATGTTCTTGTTCTTGATTGAGCTGAGGTACGTCAGAGGATTGTGGTCACTGAAAATGGTGACCACATACTACAGACTGGCCAGAAATACGTCAAAATGCTTCAGCCCAGGTACCAGGGCCAGGGCCTCTTTCTCAGTAGTAAAGTAGGCCTGCTGATAAGCCTGGGATTTGGCTGAGTAGTGTGCCACAGGCTGCAGATCACCCTCACCAGAAGCTTGGAGTAATACTGCCTCAACACCCGCTGCACAAACGTCAGCCTGTAATAGAAAAGGTTTTGAAAAATCAAGAGACAAAAGAATGGGTGTAACGCATGAGAGACTTAATACGGTTAAATGCCTCTTGACAATTTGGGGTTCAGCAAAATTTTTCTTATGACTGGTAAGTGAGGTTAGAGGGGCTACCACATTTACAAGTTTTTGCAAAAATGTCTATAGAAACCTATCATTCCCAAGAACCTTTGCAGGGACTTTTTATCCTGAAGCACGGGCTAATTTTTAATTGCCAAAGCTTTGGCAGATTTAGGTACTATTTTGCCACTTTCTACTTCATAACCTAAGAAAGTAATAGATTGGCTAAAAGAGGATTTACTCAGATTTATAGTGAGTTGAAAGGTTCTGAACCTCTCAAAGAGGGAGTCGAGAGGGACACATGTTCATCCCACGTATCAGAAACTACAACTATATCCAAATGATGGATCAATTTATGGAATGTGTCTGGAGAGTTTCACATTTCAAATTGGATCATAGTACATTGATAGTGGCCCGGAATTGCGAACGCATAAATCTCCTTCGTTTTATCTGTTAAAATTACACGTTAGAAACCTTTAAGATGACCTAGTTTGGAAACGAAAGGGGCCTTACCCACAAAGTCTACTATATATTCCAAACGTGGAAGTTGGTTAGCATCCAGTAGTGTGACCTCATTCAACTTATGGTAGTTGGTACACAACCAGAAACCTACATAAGGCTTCTTAACAAGGGTGCATGGTGAAGCCCATGGGCTGGACGATTCCTCTGATCCATGTTCTAACAGAAACGCAGCTTCCTGCTGAAGTAGCCTCTGATTTTCAAGATTAGCTCTGTAGGGACAGTGTTTAATAAGCTCAGCAGTTCTTACATCCACATTGTAATAACCATGGTTCTGCCTTTTCAGAACATCCAAAAATATGTCAAAATAGGTTTGTAGAAAGTTAGTGTTTCTACGTGACCTTCTGCAATTCCCGACATTATGAGAAGAGGATCCTGGAGGATGGCTGAATTAGGAAGCCTGATTTGAACCTCTGGAATTGTATAAAGGGAATCAGGGTCGTCCACAGAATCAGGGTCAGAGGACAAATGAATTACTGGGACGTTAGGTGGTTCAAAGAATAGTTTAATCTGATTAATGTGGTAAAATTTACCCACATTGAGTTTATCAAGCGGTGCTGCCATGTAGTTTAATTCACAATTTTTCTTGTCTCCTTGGCTGTCATACCTCAGTTTCATGGAGTTCTGAGCAGATTTTAAGTTGGAATTAGCCAGCTGATGGGCCACATGCAATCTCGATGAAGGATCGTAGGGCATTCTGCAGGCATCTTCTCCGATTATGTTCTAAAACTAGCTCAAAATAACTGTATCCAGTTGATTCCTGCAAAGTTTCTCGCACTGCTAACAGCGACAGAGGAAGTAATTCACCCCAGTCTGTAGGAAAATGCATGCAGTACTTATGCGTCATAGTTTTTAGGGTTTGGTGAAACCATTCCAAGGCTCCTTGGGACTAAGGGTGATAGGCTGTGGAGAGCTTTTGATTAACTCCAGTCCTAGTTAAATCTTCTCTGAATGATTTTTCTGTAAAATTAATACCCTGGTCACTCTGGACTGATTGGGGAATGCCAAAGTGGGAAACAAACATAGTAACGGCTTTTAGAATGGCCTTGGCGTTTACACTACGCATAGGAACTGCCTCAAGATACCTAGTAGTTTTATGCAAAATGGTAAACAGATATTGGTTACCTGACTTGACTTTTGGTAATGGTTCTGCACAGTAATTGTCTGCAAATGCCTCACCATCCGTGGGTATAGGATGAAGTGGTGCAGGTCTAATATAGTACCTTGGCTTACCCACTTACTGACACTCACAAGAGGAACCGATGTAACCCTGCACATCTTTTCTTATACCTGCCCAGTTAAAATGTCTTAAGATCCGATATAGTTTTTCAGTGACCCCGAGATGTCCTAATTTTCAGAATCCGAGTTCTAGATTTATTTGGAACTACTAGTCGGTGTGATATTAAGGTTCACCCTACCTCCTTAACAGAACTAAGTAAAAAAATTTTTTTTTAATTTCATATTTAACCGGGTAATCTGAGTTAGATTCATCCATAGAAGCTTTAAAAGCGGAGGCTAAAGCAAAGCCCTTTTTTTGCTTTTCCCAAAAGGACAGTCCCTCGGGCATGGAAATAGAAACGTCTGGCAATCCTGCGACCCCAGAATAGGAAGGCTTGATCAGGGACTTTTCACTAGATTTACCACTCCCTGGCCAGTTTTCCTCGTAAAATAAATTGTTAAGCCCAAGATCATAGCCCTCCAAGGATAGGTCAGCATTCTTTTTAAACATTCCTTTGGACATTGCTCGAGTTATGACCAACATCGGAGAAGAGGCTTCGGTGGTTACTATGTTTACTGCCAAGCAATAATGCTGCATCTTTCATGAGGAATCCCCTAGACACACCTTCAGTTAAATACCCAGTGCAATACTTATTAGTAATAAATATTCTATGCAAAGGAGCAGAAAACACAGTTCCCTCATAAGCTTCTAATAACAATGAGGAGTTTAATGAGATTTCCTCAGAAATTGGATACTCTCTCTTGTAAGAGGGAGCAATAAGCCCCGGTATCCCTGAAGGTGGATACCTAAATGGGAATTTCATGCTCCTTAAGGGAGACTTGGCTGTGACTGTAAAATGGTGACATATCTGTATCTATTTCCTAATGATTTGTTTCAGTGGGTAGCACAGTTATTTTCCTTAATGGTAGTGGTCTGGTCAACTTACACTAGGCGTTGAGTTAGCTAACTTCGGGAAAGTAGCCTGTATTTGACCAGGCTTATGGCAGTAATAACACTTGATGGGCTTGGGATTCTTGCCGACTTAGAGACAGACATCATGGTTCACCATGCTGACTCTGAGGCAGACGACGTTGTTTAGCTCCAGCCTCTTCAGAATCCACTCAAGAGGTCCATCCTCCATCCACCCCGATCACTGTCCATACCAGTCTGCTGGGAAGAAAAGTGAACGGACCGCTCAGTCAAGGAGCGGTTGGCCTCAGCAGCAAGCCTAGCCGCCTCCAGTGCAGTTGCCATTGAATGGTCTTCTAAGAACACCCGAACCACTGGTTCAACTGACTCAAGAAGGTTGTCAGTCAGGACCAATTGCACTAACCCACTAGTGACACCAGTGACTTTCTACTACTTGTTTTATGTTTTAGATTGCCCACGAAAATGCACTGAAATGCACTATTTGCGCTGAGTACAGCGAACTCATCATTGCCCAAAACAACTGTAAACTCCTGTGATTTGCCATATAAGGCTGTATGAATGAGTGCTGCCCAATGCTAGAATGGCCATCACAGTGCTCGAGCCTGATTTTCAAAATACTTGAAAACTTGTTCTGGTTCAGAATCAGAAAACAGAGGTACTAGAGAGACAGATTTCTGAACACTGAAATTGTCAACCACAGTACGCTGTCAGATTTCTCCATAGTAAATGCGTTGCTCCCTGGACGTCTCAAGGTTGACATTAGCCAATTCCAGCGCTAACAAAGCTGACTCCCCTGAGACAATCCCGACTCCCCCCACCCTTTCCCTAAATGATTGTTAGTTTGGTTGTTCAGGAGTTTGTCCTGCATTTTAATAACTCCCCTTCCAGCAGAAACCTCATGTTACTAGAATCACCCTTTAATTTGTTGCATAAACACTCACGAAGCTGTGCAGCAGTAAAAGCTCATTGATACTCTATGTCAATAGATCGAGCAATTCGGCAGCAGCGCTGTAGAGATAGTCTGGGCAAGTTTTGCTAGGTATAGTAAGTCACTGATCGCCTAAAACGTGTCGGTGGCATAACCCACAATAACAAAAAATGATTGCAATACGCTCAACGCAACATGAAACAATAGCACAGAACGACTTTGCAGGTTGCAACACAATGCTGAAGGCAGGCGCGGAGATACAAACTCTCAGGCAGGCCACCCATATTACGAACGCATTGGCTTGCACACCTTGCCGTAGCATGATAACTAATTAAAATGCGCAAAAAGGCAGCAGAGTAAAATGAGCTGGTATTTACAGTATATATAGCCTATATACAGTATTTACAGCTGTGTACAATGAGGCAAAAATGCGAGCATAAGACACTGTAATAAGGGTAATAAGAAGGAAGCCTAGGTCTCTTCACAGCTTTGGTGGCCTTCCTTATGCTTGGCTGATTGAACTAAAGTACTGGTATAACGACAGGGCCCCTGATGGTTAAACTCTTAGTATTTGGTCCATTAGTTAAGAGGCGTACCTATATGAGTGGGTAACATATGCTGAGTAAAATGTAACATACTCTTAGCATGCTACCCCCCCCCCCAACTACCCCAAACCAAAAGGGCTCTAATAGCCAGGACTTGGCATCCTTGATGGGTAGTGTGCCACCACACGAAATGCTAATAGAACCGCCTTCCCTCTCAGCAATCCAGCTCATTAGGTAGTGATAACTCAAAGGACTTTAAAGTTAGACAACCTTAGAGCGAGACAGCAGACAGTAGGGCTAGCATAGGTTTAAGACACAGTTGGGAGCAAGTGTCTCTTAGCACCTGGTTCGCTGGTCGAGAAGTATGCCTCTTTAAGTGTATGACAGACGCCAAATAAAATGTAACACTTAGCTTGCCACAGTGGTGGTAGTGAGTGTGGTACTGGTGATGGTGGAGGTGGGGGTGATATGGTGGTGGGATTTGGATTGTGGTGGGGGTAGGAGTGGTGGCCAGGAAGTGGTTGTGATGGTGGGGGTAGGGGTGCAAGGAAAGGTGGGGGTAGCCAGGAAGTGGTTTCGTGGGGGGGGGGGGCGTGCCGTCACGTGGTGGGCGAGAATCCTCAAGACAGTTGCCACGTGCCTCCTGCGTTTGCCAACCCTCCCGCAACACGTGCCGCCCACGTCTGGCAACCCTCTTCAACATGTGCCGCCCACATCTGCCAACCCTCCCGAAACACGTGCCTGTTACGCTTTCAACCCTCCCGCAACACGTGCCGCCCACGTCTGCAAACCCTCCCCAACATGTACCGCCCACGTCTGTCAACCCTCCCGCAACATGTACCGCCCTCGTCTGCCAACCCTCCCGAAACACGTGCCTGTCACGCTGTCAACTCTCCGATAACACGTTCCACCCACGCCTGAAAACCCTGCAACAACACGTGCCGCCCACGTCTGCCAACCCTCTCGCAACACGTGCCTGTCATGCTGTCAACCCTCCCACAACAACTACTGGATCACTATGACATGGCCTTGGATGCACTGGAAGAAAATCAGAATGCAGATGTAATATACACAGACTTTGCAAAAGCATTTGACAAATGCGATCATGGCGTAATAGCCCATAAAATACGTGCTAAAGGAATAACTGGGAAAGTGGGGAGATGGATCTTCAACTTCCTAACAAATCGAACACAAAGAGTAGTGGTCAACAGAGTTAAATCGGAGGCTGCCATAGTGAAGAGCTCTGTTCCACAAGGCACAGTACTCACCCCCATCTCATTCCTTATCCTCATATCAGACATAGAGATATACACCACAGCACCGTATCATCCTTTGCGGATGATACTAGGATCTGCATGAGGCTGTCATCTGCTGAGGACGCGGTTAACCTCCAAGAAGATATAAACAAAGTTTTCCAGTGGGCAACGGTAAACAATATGATGTTCAATGAGGACAAATTCCAACTACTCCGTTATGGAAAACTGGAGGAGATAATAACTAGAACTACTGACTCCGGCCATACAATAGAGCGGAAAAATAATGTAAGGGACCTGGGAGTAGTAATATCTGAGGATCTCACTTTCAAGGATCACAACAGTGCCACGATCGCACGTGCAAAGAAAATGATAGGATGGATAATGAGAACTTTCAAAACGAGAGATGCCAAGCCCATGATGATCCTTTTCAAATCACTTGTTCTCTCTAGGCTGGAATACTCCATTCAAAGCAGGTGAAATCGCAGATCTAGAGAGTGTACAGAGATCCTTTACTGCACGTATAAGTTCTGTCAAGCACCTTAACTACTGGGAACGCTTGGAAGCACTTGACTTGTACTCGTTGGAACGCAGGAGGGAGAGATATATCATAATCTACACTTGGAAAATCTTGGAAGGAATGGTCCCAAATCTGCACACAGAAATCACTCCCTACGAAAGTAAAAGACTGGGCAGGCAATGCAAAATGACCCCAATAAAAAGTAGGGGTGCCATTGGTACACTAAGAGAAAACACCATAAGTGTCCGGGGCCCAAAACTGTTCAACAGCCTCCCATCAAGCATTAGGGGAATTGCCAATAAACCCCTGGCTGCCTTCAAGAGAGAGCTGGACAGATACCTAAAGTCAGTGCCGGATCAGCCGGGCTGTGGCTCGTACGTTGGATTGCGTGCGGCCAGCAGTAACAGCCTAGTTGATCAGGCCCTGATCCATCGGGAGGCCTGGTCATGGACCGGGCCGCGGGGGCGTTGATCCCCGGAATAACCTCCAGGTAACCTAACCTCCAGGTAACACGTGTCGCCCACATCTGCCAACCCTCCCGCAACACGTGCCACCCACGTCTGCCAACCCTCCCGCAACACGTGCCACCCACGTCTGCCAACCCTCCCGCAACACGTGCCACCCACGTCTTGCAACCCTCCCGCAACACGTGCCGCCCACATCTGCCAACCCTCCAACACGTGCTGCCCACTTCTGCCAACCCTACAGCAACACGTGCCTTGCACGTCTGCCAACCCTCCCGCAACGCGTGCCACCCACGTTTGAAACCCCTACAGCAATACGTGAAGCCCACTTATAAGTTAAATAATGTAGAACTTAGCCATACAGATTGCGAAAAGGACTTGGGGGTTATGGTAAGCAGCAACCTTAAACCAAGACAGCAATGCCTAAGCGTACGTAATAAGGCAAATAGATTACTGGGATTTATATCAAGAAGTGTAAGCAACAGAAATCCAGAGGTCATACTGCAGCTTTATACATCATTAGTAAGGCCTCACCTAGATTATGCAGCTCAATTCTGGTCTCCATATTACAGAATGGACATAAATTCGTTAGAAAACATTCAGCGTAGGATGACTAAATTAATACATAGCATTAGAAATCTTCCTTATGAAGAAAGATTGAAGACTCTTAAGTTACATTCACTTGTTAGACGAAGAATGAGGGGAGACCTGATCGAAGTGTATAAGTGGAAGACAGGTATTAATAAAGGGGATATTAACAAGGTCTTGAGGATATCTCTCCAAGAGAGAACCCGCAGTAATGGATTTAAATTAGATAAGTTTAGATTTAGAAAGGACATAGGAAAGTATTGGTTTGGAAATAGGGTAGTTGATGAGTGGAACAGTCTACCTAGTTGGGTTGTTAGGTAAGACACATATGCAACAGTTAGGTATCTTTATTTCGAAACGTTTCGCCTACACAGTAGGCTTCTTCAGTCGAGTACAGAAAAGTTGATAGAAGCAGAAGATACTTGAAGACGATGTAATCAGTCCATCACCCTTAAAGTTTTGAGGTGGTCAGTCCCTTAGTCTGGAGAAGAGCATTGTTCCATGGTATGAAACAATATGGAGATGAAGTGACAGGATGGAGCCTTATATAGCGCCAAGAGGTGAGACGTAGGTCACTAGGAGAGGTAAGAACTCAGATGTTGGGAGGACAGGTCCCTCTCAAATCCAGCCGTTCTCACTAGTAGAGGTTGTCGAAGTTGATTGTAGGTCTGTACCAAGATACCCTCTACTAGTGAGAACGGCTGGATTTGAGAGGGACCTGTCCTCCCAACATCTGAGTTCTTACCTCTTCTAGTGACCTACGTCTCACCTCTTGGCGCTATGTAAGGCTCCATCCTGTCACTTCATCTCCATATTGTTTCATACCATGGAACAATGCTCTTCTCCAGACTGAGGGACTGACCACCTCAAAACTTTAAGGGTGATGGACTGATTACATCGTCTTCAAGTATCTTCTGCTTCTATCAACTTTTCTGTACTCGACTGAAGAAGCCTACTGTGTAGGCGAAACGTTTCGAAATAAAGATACCTAACTGTTGCATATGTGTCTTACCTAACAACCTGTCGGTATTTTATACCATTTTAATGTTCAATCTACCTAGTTGGGTTATTGAGGCTAGGACTTTGAGTAGTTTCAAATTTAGGTTGGATAAGTACATGAGTGGGAGGGGTTGGATTTGAGTGGGATTGCGCATCAGAGCTTATTTCATGAGTAGCATTGAAAATTGGGTTGGTCAAATGTTTGTTAGTGGGATGAATTGTAAAGGACCTGCCTAGTATGGGCCAACAGGCCTGCTGCAGTGTTCCTCCTTTCTTATGTTCTTATGTTAAAACCCTGCAGCAACACGTGCCGCCCATGTCTGCCAACCCTCCCGCAACACGTGCCGCCCACGTCTGCCAACTCTCCCGCAACAGGTGCCGCCTACATTGCCAACACCACAACAACACATGCCGCCCACAACTGCCAACTCTACAGGAATACTTGCCGCTCACGTCTACCAAACCTACAGCAACACGTGCCGCCCACATCTGACAACCCTACAGCAATACGTACCGCCTACGTCTGCCAATCCTACAGCAACACGTGCCGCCCACGACTGTCAACCCTACAGCAACACGTGCCGCCCACGTCTGCCAACCCTACAGCGACACGTGCCGCCCACGTTTGCCAACCCTACAGCAACACGTGCCGCCCACGTCTGCCAACCGTACAGAAACACGTGCCATCCACGTGTGCAAACAGCAATACGTGCCGCCCATGTCTGCCAACCCTCCCACAACACGTGCCTCCCACGTCTGCCAACACCACAGCAACACATGCCGCCAACATCTGCCAACCCCACAGCAACAAGTGCCGCCCACGTCTGACAACCCTACAGCAACAACTGCCGCCCACGTCTGCCAGCCCAACAGCAACACGTGCCGCTCACGTCTGACAACCCTACAGCAACATGTGCCGCCCACGTCTGCCAACCCTCCCGAAACACGTGCCTGTCACGCTGTCAACTCTCCGATAACACGTTCCGCCCACGTCTGCCAACCCTCTCGCAACACGTGCCTGTCATGCTGTCAACCCGCCCACAACACGTGTCGCCCACATCTGCCAACCCTCCCGCAACACGTGCCACCCACGTCTGCCAACCCTCCCGCAACACGTGCCACCCACGTCTTGCAACCCTCCCGCAACACGTGCCGCCCACATCTGCCAACCCTCCAACACGTGCTGCCCACTTCTGCCAACCCTACAGCAACACGTGCCTTGCACGTCTGCCAACCCTCCCGCAACGCGTGCCACCCACGTTTGAAAACCCTCCAGCAATACGTGAAGCCCACGTCTGAAAACCCTGCAGCAACACGTGCCGCCCATGTCTGCCAACCCTCCCGCAACACGTGCCGCCCACGTCTGCCAACTCTCCCGCAACAGGTGCCGCCTACATTGCCAACACCACAACAACACATGCCGCCCACAACTGCCAACTCTACAGGAATACTTGCCGCTCACGTCTACCAAACCTACAGCAACACGTGCCGCCCACATCTGACAACCCTACAGCAACACGTACCGCCTACGTCTGCCAGCCCAACAGCAACACGTGCCGCTCACGTCTGACAACCCTACAGCAACATGTGCCGCCCACGTCTGACAACCCTACAGCAACACGTGCCGCCCACGTCTGCCAACCCTACAGCAACACGTGCCGCCTACGTCTGCCAACCCTACAGCAACACGTGCCGCCCACGTCTGTCAACCCTACAGCAACACGTGCCACCCACGTCTGTCAACCCTACAGCAACACGTGCCGCCCACGTCTGCCAACCCTACAGCAACACGTGCCACCCACGTCTGTCAACCCTACAGAAACACGTGCCGCCCACGTCTGCTAATCCTACAGCAACACGTGCCGCCCACGTCTGCCAATCCTATAGCAACATGTGCCGCCCACGTCTGCCAACCCTACAGCGACACGTGCCGCCCACGTTTGCCAATCCTACAGCAACACGTGCCGCCCACGCCTGTCAGCCCTACAGCAACACGTGCCGCCCACGTCTGCCAATCCTACAGCAACACGTGCCGCCCACGTCTGCCAACCCTACAGCGACACGTGCCGCCCACGTTTGCCAATCCTACAACAACACGTGCCACCCACGTCTGTCAGCCCTACAGCAACACGTGCCGCCCACGTCTGTCAACCCTACATCAATACGTGCTGCCCACGTCTGACAACCCTACAGCAACACGTGCCGCCCACGTCTGCCAACCCTATAGCAACACGTGCCGCCCACGTCTGCCAACCCTACAGCCACACGTGAAGCTCACTTCTGCCAATCCTACAGCAACACGTGCCGCCCACGTCTGCCAACCCTACAGCAACACGTGCCGCCCACGTCTGACAACTCTACAGCAACACGTGCCGCCCACGTCTGCCAGTCCTACAGCAACACGTGCCGCCTACGTCTGCCAACCCTACAGCAACACGTGCCGCCCACGTCTGCCAACCCTACAGCAACACGTGCCGCCCACGTCTGCCAACCCTACAGCAACACGTGCCGCCCACGTCTGCCAACCCTACAGCAACACGTGCCGCCCACGTCTGCCAACCCTACAGCAACACGTGCCGCCTACGTCTGTCAACCCTACAGCAACACGTGCCGCCCACGTCTGCCAACCCTACAGCAACACGTGCCGCCCACGTCTGCCAACCCTACAGCAACACGTGCCGCCCACGTCTGCCAACCCTACAGCAACACGTGCCGTCTACGTCTGCCAACCCTACAGCAACACGTGCCGCCCACGTCTGCCAACCCTACAGCAACACGTGCCGCCCACGTCTGCCAACCCTACAGCAACACGTGCCGCCCACGTCTGCCAACCCTACAGCAAAACGTGCCGCCCACGTCTGCCAACCCTACAGCAAAACGTGCCGCCCACGTCTGCCAACCCTACAGCAACACGTGCCGCCCACGTCTGCCAACCCTACAGCAACACGTGCCGCCCACGTCTGCCAACCCTACAGCAACACGTGCCGCCCACGTCTGCCAACCCTACAGCAACACGTGCCGCCCACGTCTGCCAACCCTACAGCAACACGTGCCGCCCACGTCTGCCAACCCTACAGCAACACGTGCCGCCCACGTCTGCCAACCCTACAGCAACACGTGCCGCCCACGTCTGCCAACCCTACAGCAACACGTGCCGCCCACGTCTGCCAACCCTACAGCAACACGTGCCGCCCACGTCTGCCAACCCTACAGCAACACGTGCCGCCCACGTCTGCCAACCCTACAGCAACACGTGCCGCCCACGTCTGCCAACCCTACAGCAACACGTGCCGCCCACGTCTGCCAACCCTACAGCAACACGTGCCGCCCACGTCTGCCAACCCTACAGCAACACGTGCCGCCCACGTCTGCCAACCCTACAGCAACACGTGCCGCCCACGTCTGCCAACCCTACAGCAACACGTGCCGCCCACGTCTGCCAACCCTACAGCAACACGTGCCGCCCACGTCTGCCAACCCTACAGCAACACGTGCCGCCCACGTCTGCCAACCCTACAGCAACACGTGCCGCCCACGTCTGCCAAGCCTACAGCAACACGTGCCGCCCACGTCTGCCAACCCTACAGCAACACGTGCCGCCCACGTCTGCCAACCCTACAGCAACACGTGCCGCCCACGTCTGCCAACCCTACAGCAACACGTGCCGCCCACGTCTGCCAACCCTACAGCAACACGTGCCGCCCACGTCTGCCAACCCTACAGCAACACGTGCCGCCCACGTCTGCCAACCCTACAGCAACACGTGCCGCCCACGCCAAAGACCAAGGAAGAATTTTTCAAATTCATTCGCTTCCTTTATTTTTCTGTATATTTTTTAATGGAAACGTATACTAATGGTGGCCCAACACCTTATGGTCCAGAAGTACACCAGTGATGGCCCAGGACCTCACTCATGGTCCAGAAGTACACCAGTGATGGTGGCTCAAGATCACTCGTCCGCGGTTAAGCCACAATTATCAGAGTAGTTCCTCCGTCGTTGGTAACCCAAGATCACTTCAGTCACAGTTACGACACAACTAGCTCCCTGATTTGTGACTCAAGATCATCTCGTTCATGCTTACGGCAGAAGTTCCGTAGTTGGTGACCTAAGATCATCTAGCTCAACGCTTACGATACAAGCTTCGTGGTTGGTGACCCAAGATCGCCTTTCGCGGTTGCAACACAAGCTCCGTGGTTGGTGACTTAAGATCACTTGACTCCCAGTTGCGGCTCACAGTGCATCAGTGGTGCAGCAGTACTGGCATCAGTGGTGCAGCAGTACTGGCATCAGTGGTGCAACAGTACTGGCATCAGTGGTGCAGCAGTACTGGCATCAGTGGTGCAGCAGTACTGGCATCAGTGGTGCAGCAGTACTGGCGTCAGTGATGCAGCAGTACTGGCATCAGTGGTGCAGCAGTACTGGCATCAGTGGTGTAGCAGTACTGGCATCAGTGGTGTAGCAGTACTGGCATCAGTGGTGCAGCAGTACTGGCATCAGTGGTGCAGCAGTGCTGGCATCAGTGGTGTAGCAGTACTGGCATCAGTGGTGCAGCAGTACTGGCATCAGTGGTGCAGCAGTACTGGCATCAGTGGTGTAGCAGTACTGGCATCAGTGGTGCAGCAGTACTGGCATCAGTGGTGCAGCAGTACTGGCATCAGTGGTGTAGCAGTACTGGCATCAGTGGTGCAGCAGTACTGGCATCAGTGGTGCAGCAGTACTGGCATCAGTGGTGTAGCAGTACTGGC
>NC_091331.1:27719598-27899598 GCF_038502225.1 Cherax quadricarinatus
ATGCTAACTTTTTCTCCCTTACCACTCTCTTTACATCATCATTCCACCAATCGCTCCTCTTCCCTCCCGCATACATACATGTACAAGCATATATATACACACCCCTTTGAGTTTCTTCTATTTTCTTTCTAGTTCTTGTTCTTGTTTATTTCCTCTTACCTCCATGGGGAAGTGGAATAGAATTCTTCCTCCGTAAGCCATGCGTGTTGTAAGAGGCGACTAAAATGCCGGGAGCACGGGGCTAGTAACCCCTTCTCCTGTATATATTACTAAATGTAAAAGGAGAAACTTTCGTTTTTCCTTTTGGGCCACCCCACCTCGGTGGGATACGGCTGGTGTGTTGAAAGAAAGAAAGAAAGAAAGATCTTCATATAGTGCCCCAAAACACCCAGAACTCAGAACGTGGATGTGGCTGCTCTTCGAATTTCTTAGCAGTACAGAGAGAAAGTAATGTTTGAGTTCATATGATGTACGTTTACGAGTCACTTTTGTGTTGAGGGGAAACATCAGTAAACTTAAACACTTACATGTGTATCTAACAGTTTCAACCAGGACAATGGCGTTTACAACATAGTCGACCCCTTTACCAGGAAACTTCATCGTTATCATGCATAACATGAACTCTCGCCCGTCCCGTGGAGGTCCGTCTCAAATCCATCATATCCAATATTCTCTTCCTGACTCTCCACTGTTTACCCAGGTATATCCGTTTGTGACTTGATAAATACCAGTGTGGGCGAAACATAGTCATTAAAGGATCACATTATACTGCATTTGTGTTTATTTTTCCACTGAACAGAAAAGTTGAGATGTGAGGAGTGACTTATGTTTACTTGCTGGGTGGCTTGAAATTACAAGATGGGTTGCATGTGTCGAGTCTTTGATAATCTTAAGTATGGAGCAGGAATACATTTCTTCATCGCGAATTTTGAAATTAGCTCAATGCGTTTCGGTCACTGCGCGACCCGAGAAAAGTATCCTGGTATCCCATAAACCCAGCCCCGTCTACCCCACTGAACACAAGAGAGGAATAATATATAGTACAGCAGTCTCTTTAACTGGAGAATGACTCACCTGAGTGGCTTTAAATTTTCACCAATAGTCTGGTGTCTGAGCACAAGACTCATGCTGCATTGGGTGGCATGAGTCTCAATTTGCCAGTTTTATTGAACAGTGATATTATTTTCTGTTCAATAAATAATGAAGGCTTCATCTGGTTGGCTTCAGAATATTATTGACGATGCTGTCTATAATATGGATGATAATTCATAAGTTTAGTCCGAATAAGTGCAAATTTTATTTTTTTTTCTGAAAGTTTAAAATCTCAGAATCGTTGGAATCACATCAGTTAGTGAAGAATGTCTTCTGATCAGCCTTAAGTTTTCACCATTGGTGAGCTTTATTAAGACTCAGCTTGTTGTTCACTCTAAGCTGTGTAAATTTCAGTGTGTCCATTTTTATTAAGCAAACTGGTTCCCATGTAATAACTAGTGAATGTCTATTCTGATAAGCTTTAAATGTTTGTCATTATCTTGTTGTTTTTATCAAAATGGAGTATAAAAAAAATTCTTACAGAATTGTAGAGAATATGATTATATGACTCCCGACAGATTAAAATTTAACATTTGCGAACGGCATCAATTTCATTGGTTGATGCATCGTCTGGAATGGCTGGATCTTTCTATGGGTTTAAAATGTATAGGCATAAATTTTGATGGATTCTGATCAATAACTGAAATATTCATCTTTTGATCAATTTTAAACTTTTAGCGTTAATGTTCCTTCAAGGGAAACATTATTTGATATTATGTAAGTTATCATGTGCCAATTTTGTTAATCAAATTAGTTTCTGTGAAATGATTAGATAATGTCTCTTGTGATCAGAAATAAGTCACGGTGTTTGACTTTATTTGGTTGTCTTAGATTAAATCAACTTTATTATTTTATGTGTCTGTAACATCTTTGTGTCCTCAAGACTGTTCTTAAATATTTGTATGTTTGCATACAACTTGCTTTCTTAAAAGTTAGTCAGTCTTAGAGAAAGATTTGGACTGAATTCAGCCTGTGTAGTTCCCTGTTCGCTTGTTTGGAAGAAATTCGAAAAATTTAAATTCTGTTTTTCATACGATAATTTCTGAGTGCCACATCCGATTAGCTTCATGCCTCCATTGTTCATTACATGATAATGAAACTTCTGAGCGGCTTTAAGCTTAATGTGCTTGTGAATTATACGATACTGGTCTCTTCGGAAGGTTTGAATTAAATTTAGACCGTATACATCCTAATTTAAAAAAAATTATTGAAGAGACTTGGATATTAGCTTCCATATGATGACTTATTAACGTCACTTCTGATTTCCTTCAGATCTTCAACACTAATATTCAACTTCATTATCAACTCATGCCATACTTGGTACTATTCCAATCGCCTGAAATACGAGGATACCGTCCTCGGATCTCAGTCACCAACATATAGTATATACTTTGTATTGTTGTTCTGCTCATATATTTTAATACAGGATGGCAGGGTTCGCTGCCTCGCTCATTTTAATGATTCTTTTTACACAAGATCAGTAAATGGATATATTGTTAGCTAAATTATATTTGAGGAGGGGTGCTAAGGGGCAATTTCTATGTATTTTATCTTTGATTAATTTTTGAAAAATAGATTTGTTTCTTATTTTAATAAAATTGCTCTGACTCATTTTTTTTCTACGAAAAATGTGTCATAGACCGAGATGCGTGTGTGTGTGTATGTGTGTGTGTGTGTGTGTGTGTGTGTGTGTGTGTGTGTGTGTGTGTGTGTGTGTGTGTGTGTGTGTAAGCGTTAGTTACCATTTTGTCCTAGGCACATGTCGATTAGACACTAGGCCTGGTGTGTGTGTGTGTGTGTGTGTGTGTGTGTGTGTGTGTGTGTGTGTGTGTGTGTGTGTGTGTGTGTATGTGTGTGTGTGTGTGTGTGTGGGTGTACTCACCTATTTGTACTCACCTATTTGTGGTTGCAGGGGTCGAGTCTTAGCTCCTGGCCCCGCCTCTTCACCGGTTGCTACTGGGCCCTCTCTCTGCCCCCGCTCCATGAGCTTTATCAAACCTCGTCTTAAAACTGTGTATGGTTCCTGCCTCCACTACGTCATTTTCTAGGCTATTCCACTGCCTTACAACTCTATGACTGAAGAAATACTTCCTACTATCTCTCTGACTCATTTGTGTCTTCAACTTCCAATTGTGGCCTCTTGTTTCTGTGTCCCCTCCCTGGAACATCCTGTCTTTGTCCACCTTGTCTATTCCACGCAGTATTTTATATGTCGTTATCATGTCTCGCCTGACCCTCCTGTCCTCCAGTGTCGTCAGGCCGATTTCCCTTAATCTTTCTTCATAGGACATTCCCCTTAGCTCTGGAACTAACCTTGTCGCAAACCTTTGTACTTTCTCTAGTTTTTTGACGTGCTTTATCAAGTGCGGGTTCCAAACAGGTGCTGCATACTCCAGTATGGGCCTGACATACACGGTGTACAGTGTCTTGAATGATTCCTTACTAAGGTATCGGAATGCTGTTCTCAGGTTTGCCAGGCGCTCATATGCTGCAGCAGTTATCTGATTGATGTGTGCTTCCGGAGACATGCTCGGTGTTATACTCACCCCAAGATCTTTCTCCTTGAGTGAGGTTTGCAGTCTTTGGCCACCTAGCCTATACTCTGTCTGTGGTCTTCTGTGCCCTTCCCCTATCTTCATGACTTTGCATTTGGCAGGATTAAATTCGAGAAGCCATTTGCTGGACCAGGTGTCCAGTCTGTCCAGGTCTCTTTGAAGTCATGCCTGGTCCTCATCAGATTTAATTCTCCTCATTAACTTCACATCATCTGCAAACAGGGACACTTCTGAGTCTAACCCTTCCATCATGTCGTTCACATATACCAAAAATAGCACTGGTCCTAGGACCGACCCCTGTGGGACCCAGCTCGTCACAGGTGCCCACTGTGATACATCATTACGTACCATGACTCGTTGTTGCCTCCCTGTCAGGTATTCTCTGATCAATTGCAGTGCCCTTCCTGTTATACGCGCCTGATGCTCTAGCTTCTGCACTAATCTCTTGTGAGGTACTGTGTCAAAGGCCTTCTTGCAGTCCAAGAAGATGCAATCAACCCACCCCTCTCTCTCGTGTCTTACTTCTGTTATTTTATCATAAAACTCCAGAAGGTTTGTGTGTGTGTGTGTGTGTATCGTGCCGAATAGGTAAAACTGGTCAGTTAACAGTTACCTCCCAGGTTACCACCCCAACACACAGCCTCCTCCACCTATCATCCCTACCCTCTACGCAAAGATACCCACCGCCCAGCTCCCCCACCTACGAGCCACCCCACCACCCAGCCCACACATAATAACCCACCATCCACCACATACACCTGCTTAAAAGTGATCATGGCCAGGACTAAAGTCTGTTGTATATGTGAAAATTTTTTTGGGAGAAACATGAGGGGAATTGATTGTTAAATATGTGGCGAAACATCACATATATCATGTACAAAGCTTCATGCAACCATGACAAATAACCTAAAACGAGAAAGTCGTTTCTGGATTTGCCCCAGTGAGAGGGACAGCGGTTTAGGCATAAGAGAGGTACTGAAAAGTGAAAACCTAGAAAGCGTAAGGAAGGTTCTAATGAGCTTGTCAGAGTTAAGCAAAGAGTGGAAAACAGGGAATAAGGAACAAAGGAGGAAAGTGCAAATAGAGGTGAAAACCAAGGAGTGGAAGTAAGAGTGGAAAACGTCATACAGAGCAAGTTGGAAAAGAATGAAACAGGGATACATAACATAGCGGAAAGGGAAAGGGAAAGGGAGGATGAGAAAGCTAGAACAGGAACAAACGAAAACGAGAATAGGGAAGAAATTAGCCTAGAAGAAAATGAACAAGAGAACTCAGATCAGGTGGCAGAACTTGGGAACGACACAAAATCAATAAATATAGGTAGGCAGAACATTAGCAAAAGGTAGGTGCCTATATGGCAGAGATTGCTAGAATAAACACACCAGAAAATGTTCCAACATGTTGAGGAAGGGAAAGTGTCGTTTCAACAAAGACTGTAGCAGGCACTTCCATCCAGCAATGTGTAAAGCTTCAACGCAGTCCAGAGAATGTTATGACCTGAGCTGCCAAGACCACCATCTAAAAGGAACGCGGCGCTACAGAGTTAGCAGAGAAAGGGAAATTGAACAGCAATCTTTTTTAGACAAAAAGAGAAAAGATCGAGCCAAAGGAAGAGACAAACAAGGGGAGTGGTACAGAGAGGGCAGGTGGGCAGCAAAATGGGGCGTACCAAACCAGGCATCAGCCCATCAAGGCCGAATAAGCAACCAGATACGAAGCCAGTACTGGAGAAACCAGGGGCGGGTACACCAGGGAACATACCAGGTAGTACACCACCAGTGGTACTAATGAAACGCAAAGCGAGACAAAACATCCCAAATGGTAATTCCTTCTTCATATTGGCAAATATTCAGGGTTTGAAATCAAATAAAAATGACAAAGTTAGTTATGTCAGTGGACTCCTAACGGAAGGGAATGCCATGTTCGGAGCATTTACAGAAACACATACAAGGGATGTTTTGGACGGAGAGATAAAAATAGAAAATTACAACATGTATAGATGTGATAGAATCAATAGGTCACAGGGAGGAGTAGGAATCTATGTAAAGGATACTTTCTGTTCCACAGAAGTGCTGAACTCTACGAATGATATAGTAGAAATTCTGGGCATTAAAGTTGAAAATAGGAATTTGGTAATTCTCCTAGTATACAAACCACCGTCAGTAACTGCTGAGAAATTCACAGATCAGCTAAGGAAGATAGATAGCTATCTGGACAGGCTTGAAAATCCCACACCAAATATTTTACTCCTTGGTGACTTTATCTCCCTCATGTAAAATGGCACAAAGTAATGTTATACCAGAAATATCTCTGGGAAGCACCCTGGCTCAACAGGTACATACCAGGAAACTAATGAGGCTTTGTGAAAAGTATGTGTGTGTGTGTGTGTGTGTGTGTGTGTGTGAAGATAAAGACAAAGACATAGATATATAAATAGGACACAGCAACAATGGATCACAATTGAAAGTTGAAGATTCACGTGAGTCACAGGGATGTTAGGAAGTATTTCTTCAGTCATAGAGTTGTCAGGAAATGGAATAGTCTGGAGAGAGACGTAGTGGAGGCAGGATCCATACATAGTTTTAAGGAGAAGCGTGATAAACCTCATGGAGAAGGGGGAAGTGGACCTAGTAGCGACTAGTGAAGAGGCGGGGGCAGGAGCTGTGAATTGACCCCTGAAACCACAGTTAGGTGAGTAGTAAGTGCTATGCGAGGGCACTTGCTGCTGGTTGGCTTCCTGCAGTGCTCTTTATTTTTCCTTGGGCAGATGACCTGTCTGCACAAGTCAGGGTTTCCTTCGTTTAGTGACCGACTCAAGGGTGAATGTCATTGAGAATGGAAAAGGCTTACTGACTTCCCTTATGAAACAACAATCCATGCAAATTCATTATTGCAGCAATAAATAATAATTAAAAATAATAATAATGATAAATTTAATTTAAGAAACTACGAGGCTTGGTAAGATTAAGCTGAGGGAGTGCATAACACATTAGGCTACTGGTTCACGAGCTTAATCCTCCTAATGATCCAACACTCTTCTGCAGCATCTTCTACAATAAGTTTCTTTTTTCCATGAATTAACCTTCGTGCATTTCTGCGCGCTCGAAAATTTTAAGAAAATTTTAATATTTGTTATCCTCGGTTAGATTAGGTTAATGTATATCAACCTATATTTAAATATAAATACCCGACAATAGCGAACTTTTAGAAAGCAGGTTGGTTATGGCTGGCAGCACAGAGCGTATTGTAAAATCTTGATCGTTCATTTTCCCACGATCGGCATAAAAAAGTTGGAGGATGCTTACTTGTTCCGAATGTTGTACAATTTATTAAATGTGAAAGTTATGTAAGAATGAAAACTCAAATATTTTTTATTAAATATTCCACATACAACAATATGTGGTGGACAAAACGCGCATAAAATATTTTCTAGTATTATAAACTCGTAGGCACTAATTAAATGTATTCCACTGGCTCTGTTTTACTTTAATATCATAGTGATATGAAGCAAATATATTTAATTTTTAGTTTTAATTTTTTACCCACAAATAAGTGTGTAGAGCAACGCAACTCTGAAAATATAAAAGTATATCAATCATGTACTCTCCATGAAATGGATAAAACTTGCTTTTTTATATATAATATTCGTTATATTTTGAGATGCCAAACATCGTTATTCATGATGTAATGTCAAAAGAGCTGAGGGACTTTTTCAGCGTGCTGATGAAGGCAGTGTGATTCTAGCATGCCTGGAGGTACGTTATGTGCATACAACAGTGAACTACTGTCGTCATAGACCATGTTCCAGATACCAATGAGAAAGCGATCATTTTTTGCACTAGCCTTCAACGGGCATCAAAACAACATATCATCTTGGACGGTTTCATATTCTATAATTCGTAGTTGAGAGCGCTGAGCCACGTCGAGGATTTCAGTGCATACTGAATAACAAATACTGGCGACAACATGACTTCTTCACTACTAGAGTTAACGTCGTAGAGTATTCCTCCCTTATTCTATCAATCTAAAGCTTAAATGGTAGAGTTAGTGAAATCTGTGCACGTTTCGTATATCAAGCCCTTACCAATATTATTAACTGACCTCGTGCATTTCCTTCTTCCTTCGGTGACAGTTGAGATACCATCCTCTGCGCAGATGAATACGATTACCACAGGTGTGCTTCCCAACTCTACTCATTCTACGTGTAAGCTCGGTGGAAAAAAAAAAGCTCGCGACCTGTACCAAGACAGTTAAGCATCCTGTTGCCATTGAGTTTTGATCTGGTGAAGTAAGATGTTTGAAACTGTAATACTATCATCTAATACTATCATCTACTATCGCATGCCCTCATTTCTACTTCGAATTTACCAGCACTAGTTAATGAGCAACCTAATGATGCCTTGTACATCAATGCCTATATTTATGTTCTTAATGTCGTTATTATTTGGATAATTCAAATTTAAATTTGTGGTAATATAAGGGATAATTTAATGATTAATATCTCAGGGGCTAATTTTGTTTACATTGTCATTAATTGTGCTTATGAATTATTGTGTGAGAAATTACCTGCATGAGGTTTACAGGGTGTTACCTGAATTATTTTATTACATGACCGAAATTTAGATGAGGTAAGTGGGACTTAGTCACAGTAGGTCGCAGAACTCTCACTCCCTTATTGCCCACTTCATCACCACTCTCACAGAAAGCTAGGCCTAATATTAAAGTAATAATTACAATATTAAACATTAATACAAATAATGGTAAATTATAAAAAAATGCGGACTATATACGATTTGGTTTGCTGGATACACAGAATATAATTATTGTACATAAATTATAATGGTGTTATTAGAAAAGAAATTCGTATTACCACTTACCATTTAATTGCTGTAGATGGATCACACCACAACACCTGCCTTATAGAATCCTACACTGGCCAGTGAGAAATCGAAATGGAAGGACTAATGGCATACTTCCCTATGTGAGTGATGGTGTAGTTTTCTTGTCTTCTGTCATCCACACATAATTCTGGATGTCCCACAAATTTCCTGTCCCAATTCTCCAACAGGGGAAATTAATACGGGTTCCTATTACAAATTCAGGCTGAAACACCCCAATTTGGCCTCGATGTTGCCGGATTATTAGCTGGATTTTCCACGACAA
This sequence comes from Cherax quadricarinatus, assembly GCF_038502225.1. NCBI lineage: Eukaryota > Metazoa > Arthropoda > Malacostraca > Decapoda > Parastacidae > Cherax > Cherax quadricarinatus. The sequence continues at coordinate 27,728,409 of NC_091331.1, forward strand.
CCAGTGCTTGCAAATTACAGATGGTGTTCCTGTATCACTCTGGAGCCGCTGCACATCCTCCTTCACACAAAATTTCTCGAAGGGTGAAATCAGCATTATTTTAATACATAATTATTCAAATTTACGCATGTTGAATTTGGGAAAATTCAAAATTTTCCACAGGGCCTTTGAAGCAAAAAATATTTGCCCTGTGTCGTAGGAATCAATCTGTGTAACCATTTTTTACGGTGTGATGATAATCTTATTGAATTCCTCATCCAAGTATCTCGTGTAATAGTTATGTTGGCCACATAAGACAAAACATAAAGCTACATTTTATTTTTTGCTAGTGTAGCATAGCAGCTTTGAACATGGTTACCTGCATGAGTTGGCTCCTTGTTTACTGCAAGTTGCAGAGAAGTTTTAATAATAAATATGACCCAAAAAAAAGCAATGCAAGATGTTCATCCCACTGTACTTGAACTTCATGCATAGGAGTATTTTTTTGTTTTTGTTTTGTAAAACTCGTCAAAAAAACACAGAATTTCATTCCACATTCTGAAAATATTATCCACGAATTCCGCCATATGGACTTTAGTTTCATTTGGAGAACATAACATAAGAACATAAGAAAGAAGGAACACTGCAGCAGGTCTGCTGACCCATGCGAAACAGGTCCATGTCATATTATTCCATATTCGTATAAACAAGTGAGCTAAACTTTGGGAGGGTATTGTAAAAATCACAATATTGGAAGGGCTAAGATGATTATTGTACTCCAAGGGGATGCGTCTTGATGAACTGTAGGTTCATTGCAACTACACCGTTGTAAAAGCTATTATCATTAAGGATCAATAATATTTTAATAATATGAAAATTATATTACAGTTCAGAGTAAGTTCTTCATGAGTTAGCAGTGAAGTTTACATAGGTTATCTTATTTTGACTTAATTATAATCCTGCGATAATTGTATTAAAGTAATTATTTTAATGCATTTAATAAGTGAAAAGCAAGGCTTATGAGAGGGGAGTTCAGCCGGCATATTGGTCCTGGGCCCGGCTGTGACCCTCTGAAGGGGCCCCATGGTCATAGACGTTTTATTTTTATTTATTTTTGGTAATTTCAACTATTTTTAGTTAGAAAAATAATTATGCAAAATTCACTTAGACTGGGAGCCTCAGCCTGCCTCCAGGGGCCCCAAACTAGTCTTATTCCGCCTTGCAAAATTTCTCTTGGAGGTCCTGATGTAAAGTATGATCTAGAGCTCATAACAGATACAACAAATTAGTATCACAGGTAAATACTGGACAGACAAGGTAATGTGACAAGGCATGTGTTGTTAGTTGCAAGAGCAAAATATGTAAAAATTCATTCCGTAGTCATGAAGAGCTTCCTCTGAACAGTAATATAATTTTCATATTATTAATATTAAAATACTATTTATGCTTGTACAACCATGTAGTTGTAATCAACTTACAGGAATAATCACAGAGGCTAATGATATATGACAAGATCACTACGGCTTTATTTCATCCCATGATCTGAGTCAGCACTTTAAGGGACACGTAACATAACATAATAACATGTTAATTTTTCATGAAAAGGGGAATTCGTTTTTGTTTTGCATGTTAATCCAACAACTTACCTAGAAGCGGGAACAAGAGATTAATTAAAGCCTTAGCCTACACACTAGCAATGTATAAAAACCTGTAGACATGAATAAACACTATTTAGGGCAAAACGTTGCTTCTGTTACATGTGTTTCACATTATCTAAATATATATACGTGACATGTGCCATACTTCTAACCGCTTCAGCTGGTCATGTTCGTGTAGTCGTATCTACTACACAAGGGTGATAAGGCGGTAGTATATATCTTGGCATTAACGTAAAGAATACTATAATACTAAGATATGACTTGAAGTAAACTGTCATTATATATCCCGGAATATAAACTCAATGCTATAAACATCTCGCTGTATCGACTGCACGTACGACATTAAAACTGCAATTCTCAAAAGGCAGTTTGTTTTTCTTTGAGTAGCCCTGCAACAGTAAGCCTGGAGAGATAGTCTCAACTGATAACACAAAACAATGCAACGTATCTGGAGAAGTCTCCTCAAATTATTGCACGGAAACCCTGTGGCCTTTAGCGGAAAAAGTTGGTAGAAAAAAATAACTGAATACAATGAGCCGAGGGATAACTGACTAGCCTTTTATCTGTTGATTGATGTCTGAAGTATTATATGAACATTTGTAATGTCTAACACAAATTATCTTGTCGTTTTTTATTAATACTTGTCATAAGACATTCAACTCAAGAACCATCAAAGGAACATTTTAAGGATGAGTTACCCCAAAAGTACTATCGCATGATTGGCTGCTGCGCAGTTGCGCAAGCTAGTAGAAAAATTAAAAAAAACTTAGGTGTAGGGTATGTTTTTGATAAACTATATTTAATTTATTGCAGACCTCTTATTCAGTTACCGCTATTGAAATCCATGTAGGGCCAGAAAAACAGTAACTACTTGTTACATTTTATGTAAATTATCAGTAATGATTTTTGTAAAGAGAGTAACAATTAAATATTTAAATTAGATTTTTATATTCGGTTTTAACCAACAAGAGTTAATACAGTGGAACCTCGGTGTGTGAACTTAATTGGTTCCTAGTTGGTGCTCGAACTGCCAGAAGTTCGAAGTCAGAATCAGTATTTATCATTGAAATACATGTAAATGTAATTAATTGGTTTTGGGCAACGAAAAGTTACCCCCCCCCCCTCCCCTCCAAAAAAAAACCCAGCCTACAGTATACTGTAATCATTTTTATGCAATAAAAACACTTATTAATATAATGCCTGCTAATGAAATAATTGAAGAGAGAAACCAGAACTTTGCCTTTATTGACTTGAGTTGACTGGGACAGGTGGAAGTTGGAGTCTACTGTGTGGAGGTGAAGTCACTTTCATAAAAACATCCTGTAACTCCACCTGTTTCTGTCTTTTTGCACTAACACTGAAAGACTCTGGCTACTCAGAACTGGCAGGTTCATTCGGTTGTTTCTGTTTTAATAGGAATCTGTCCAATATGGTCTGTCTGCCTACCCCTCATAATCTTCCTAAAGTGTTCAACCACATTATCACTGAAGGATTTGATGCTCTGGCTCACCAAAGCATTGTCAGGATGCCATTTTTCGACTATGTTCTGCGTTTTTGACCAATAAAAAAAACTCAGGTTCATCAGTGGAAATTTTAGCTTTGCGAACCTCCCCATCATTCTGTGAAGAAAGTTTCTCTGCCAGTTCCTCTTCCTGCTTCTTGAGATCTTGGAGTTCTTCTGTTTACAGTACTCTGGTGTGGACATTTATCAACTCCTCCACATCCTCCTGGTTCACCTTTAACCCCATAGACCCGCCTAGGGAGATGATTTCCTGAACCACTGGCTCTGCTTCGAAGTCTCTGCTTGCCACAGAGTCAGGCCACAACTTCTTCCAAGCAAAATTATTTGTCCTTTAAAAAACATCTCCCAAGGCTTTAATTATCAGACTCACACATTAGAGGATGTTGAACTGAGTCTTTCAAAAGTATCTGAGAGTTAGGTCAGTGTCAGAGGTCACTTCAAAGCGCTTTTGAAGCTGCTTTCTATGCCAACAAAACTGTAAACAAGCCGGAGTGATCGAACTCCAGAAAGACGTTCAAAGATAGGGTCAATTTTTTATGAACAAAATTGTTCAGGCTTCGGTTTGTTCAAGGTCCGGTACTTTCGAACACCGAAGTTCCACTATTTGTACATTCAAGAAAATATATATTAATATTAAAAATGTGGAGAAGAGGAAAGACAGTGAATGACTGAGATTAACAAACCTGGTCGTCAAGACCACTCGTGAGTGCAATAGTGGGATACAAAGACCTGGTCGCCAAGACCACACTGGTGAGTCACTATCACTGAGATATACAGACCTGGTTGTCAAGACCACACTGGTGGACCAGCGTTACTGAAATACACACACCTGGTCGTCAAGACCACACTGGTGGACCAGCGTTACTGAGATACACAGACCTGGTCGTCAAGACCACATTAGTGGGCCAGCATCACAGAGATGCACAGACCTGCTCGTCAAAACTACACTGGTGGGTCAGCATCACTGAGATATACAGACTTGGTCATCGGAACTACACTGGTGACCCACCATCACTGAGATACAGACATAGCTGTCAAGACATGTCTGGTGCACCATCATAAGCTGGTGCATCAGCACGTCACACACAAACAGATGTATGACACGTAAACCATTGTGCATGTAAGATAAAGTGCACCTGAATAACATTTGTGCCTTCATCCTGGCCCACAAGCTGTTTATAAAGATTAAGCAGCAACGTTAACGAGACACCAGCAAGTGTTCTGGTAAATCTCCCTCTGGTTCCTGTATATTTATGCATGCCAAATAATGTGTTTGTAAGGCAAGGACGTTCCCTGTGGCCGTACTTGCTCGGGTGTTGGCAAGAAGTGTGGGGTTAAGAGATAAAGAATCTAACACAAAGTAAGAGTTGTCACAGTTGCTCTTTGCTGATGACACTGTGCTTTTGGGAGATTCTGAGAAGTTGCAGAAGTTGGTGGATGAATTTGGTAGGGTATGTAAAATAAAAGAACCGAAAAAAACTATGAATTAAATAAAATAACTGGAAGCACGATAATTCTATAATTTATCACTTTCAAGAATATGGTACATGGTTTTTAAGCACAACACACGTCGCTGAGTCAATAATTACACTTGCACTTACACTTGCACAACAGGGTCGCAGTGCATCAGCGATAGTGCTCTCTCTGCCTAGTGTGCAGTGTTTTATCTCGAACATTTGGGCATGCGCACGACAGCCAAACACTGAGTTGCTGGAACTGTGAAGCGCGCAGTTCCATACAAGGATTTCTATAATTTTTTCATGTATTAATGACATTAAGCTTAAGGATTATATAATGTACAAGTATAAAGAAAGACTTAAAAAAAGACTCGTTATATTGAATGCTATCGATAATATCGAGTGAAAATAGGGGTACTGCAGTTCTGCAGTGCGTACTCACGAGCCACCACTGTTAGAGAGTATGGAAGAGGTGAATGTATTCAGATATTTGGGAGTGGATGTGTCAGCAGATGGATCTATGAGAGATGTGAATAATTGAATTCACGAGAGGAAAAAAGTGAGTGGTGCACTGAGGAGTCTGAAAACAAAGAACTTTGTCCATGGAAGCAAAGAGGGGAATGTATGAGAGTATACTTATACCAATACTCTTATATGGGTGTGAAGCATGAATGTTGAATGTTGCAACAAGGAGAAGGCTGGAGGCAGTGGAGATGTCGTGTCTGAGAGCAATGTGTGATGTGAATATAATGTAGAGAATTCGTGGTTTGGAAATTAGGAGATGTGGAATTACCAAAACTATTATCCAGAGGGCTGAGGAGGGGTTGTTGAGGTGGTTTGGACATGTAGAGAGAATGGAACAAAATAGAATGACTTCGAGAGCGTATAAAACTGTAGTGGAGGGAAGGCGGGGTAGAGGTCGGCCTAAGAAATGTTTAAAGGAGGGGGGTAAAGGTTTTGTGTGCGAGGGGCTTGGACTTCCAGCAAGCATACGTGAGCGTATTAAATAGGAGCAAATGGAGACAAATGATTTTTAGGACTTGACGTGCTGTTGGAGTGTGAGCAGGGTAATATTTATGAAGGGATTTAAGGAAGGACTCAAGCCCGGTCTGCCGGACTTGAGTCCTGGAGATAGGAAGTACAGTGCCTGCACTCTGAAGGATGAAGGAGGGGTGTTTATGTTGCGGTTTTATAACTGTAGTGTAAGCGAGCCTCTGTCAAGATAGTGATGGTGTGAATGATGGTGATTTTTTTTTCGGGCCATGTTTTAAAAAAAAGTGAACAACATTTAGATAAGTGTACTAAATTGCTTGTCTAATTGATTTATGATGAGCCTATGATAGGCTGGCAAGGGAAGCAGTGCCGCAGGTGATGCAAATAGGATGTACGTTATTAAAATCAATGAAGGGTTTTTAAGAGAAGAGTGAGGCTCTGACCAGAGTATGTCGGAGAGCCAGTGGCCATTTTCCAGTAAAAGTAGGTCTTATGTAGGGATGTGTGATGTCACCATGATTATTTAATATATTGACGGGGTTGTAAAAGAAGTGAATACTGTGGTGTGGGAATAAAAGGCAATAAATATGATACAAAGTGGGAGATGTCATAATTGTTCTTTGCCTATGACATTTCTTTCGCGAGATTCTATAGAGAACTTGCAAAGGCTGGTAAAAGAGCTTAGTAAGATGTGTTAAAGGGGCAATTAAAAGTAATCACCGAAAAGAACAGTTCGATGAGGTACAAAAAAATCAGGCAATCTAATATTGGACATTAGATTAGAAGCAGAGAGTGTGGATGAAGAGAGTTTATGTAGATACTTGGGAGTGGAGGTGTAGGCAGATAGATCTACAAAAGATGAATTGAGCAATAGAATAGAATAGATTAGGAGAAAAAGTTAGGTGGAGTGCTGAGGCATCTGTGGAGAGTAAGTTTAATTATTTAGGCAGTGAGAGGGTATACAAGAGTATAAACACGTTTTATATGGGCGTCAAGCACGGGCTCTAATACTGCAGCGAGGAGGAAGCTGGAGGCAGTGTAGATGTCGTACATGAGAGTAATGTGATGTGTGAATGATATGCAAAGAATTTAGTACAGAAATGAGAGAGCGCTTTTGGAATAAAGTCATTATTCAGAGAGCAAATGAGAGTGTGTTGAGGTGGTTTGGGCACTCAGAGAGGATGGAGAAAAATAATTGACCAAGTGGGTGTAAAAATCTGTCGTGGAAGGATGGAAAGGGGAATAGTGGTAGTCCCAGAAGGGTTGAGGAGGGGATAAAAGAGGTTTCAAATGTTAAAATTTGAGCAAACAGCAAGCTTGAGTGGAGACAGGTGGTCTTAGGAATTGAACGTGCTGATGTAGGGTGAGGAAGGTAACATTTACGAATGTTAGCCGGTTTTAAGTCGTGGAGGTGGGAAGCAGAGTGCACTCTGTGCAGTCTTAGTAGAAATGTTACAGTTCGAAGAGTCATTTGAATTGTGACGTCTGTCAAGACAGCTATTAAATGAATGATGGTAACTGTTCCCTTTTTTGGGTGACGCTGCTTTGGTGGGAGACTTCTGATGGGTGGGAAATTTTATAACACACACAGTATATATATATATATATATATATATATATATATATATATATATATATATATATATATATATATATATATATATATATATATATATATATGTTAATAATAATGTGTGTGTTTTATTCATGTATGTTTTTTTTTAAGTGAAGTATATATAATGAAGAAGGCAAATTTATATTCAAAGCTGAGAGGGGCCACAGTGTGAGCTGTGAGCTCACCTGTTTCATGTTGCAGTATATGTAATTCATATTTATTCTCGTGCTTACCTCTCCTCGTTATTTTTTTTAATATAAATATATTTGATTCTTGTTTGGTGTGGGCTGAGGATGTTAGAGTATCTCGAGGCTGCAAACATTCACCTCAAAGATCCCATAGAACAACATAGAGGGACTTTTTTCACATTTAATTGTTCATATCTTGGATCAAGATAGAAAAATACAAATTACTGTAACCTGACTTTCCTCTTCCTCCCTCCACCTCCCAATTCTTCCTTACGGACTCTCCCTTCCCCGCTCTCCCCATCTCCCTTCCTCGGCCTCCCTTCCTCTCCCATTCTCACTCTCCCTTCTTCACTCTCCCTTGTAACGTATTTATTACGTTATGTAAAAAATGTTGGCTCCTAGGGGTTAACCTGCCTAGTCTAGGGACATTTAAAATATTAAAATAAAAGAGTACCAAGGTAAGGCCAGTTTGTTCCTTCACAAATCTTTACCTGTTCAATAATTTATCAGGAAGAATAAATTCATCTTTATATTATTTTTAGAGTGGGCAGTTAAAGGCACTTTTATAAAAATATAAATCTACTAATAGTGAACTAACATACAACCTACCCACTACATACAAAAAATCACCCAACACCAGCACATCTTTACCAAATACTCACATTAGCTCACTAGCACACTACTACTAGTGGGTAAAAAAAAACAAATATTTTGCCTGCAGGTCTCTTAGCCTACAGGCAAAACACTCGAAGAGTACTCTCCCAAAACTTAAAGAGGCCTCTCCTCATCCTAGGGCCTTACAGATATATCAGGAGAGTAAATACATAAATATTAAATCAACTTACGGCGTAAACTTACTCAAAATCAACCCCCTTCCTTCTATTTACACAAATACCAAACCATGACATCTTGTTCCAGCCGCCGCTCTTCTTCTGCTGACTCAGAAACACACCTCTCCTGCTCCTGTCCTGTCTGGCTACTCTTCAGAACTAAAAGGCGTCTGGTTTCAGAACAAAACCCACGAATTAACATTATATATGAAGCGTTTTTAATACACATATTTTCTACAATACCCTGCCTAATACCCTTCCTCACTCTCCCTTCTCCACTCTCCCTTCCTCACTCCCTTCTCCACTCTCCCTTTTCCATCGATCCAGATGCAGACTTATACTGAGTTATTTCGCCTTTAGTTCTGGACCTCACTTTTGCTCAACGTCACCTGAAGTGCAGTTGACTCTCTAATCTTCATACACTGCTGCCTGTCTGTGTTCCTTATACTTGATGATGCCCTCACTGGGTGAAATGTGGGAAGAAAGTGTGTAATACATGGGGAATTACACGTAAGTAATGTGAGATTAGAGTGTGGGGTGTAATGCAGTATGTGGGGAAGTGCCTTGCAGTGTGTGTGGAAGTGCCTTGCAGTATGTGGGGAAGTGCCTTGCAGTATATGAAGGAGTGCCTTGTAGTATGTGGGGGAAGTGCCTTGGAGTATATGAGGAAGTGCCTTGGAGTATGTGGAGAAGTGTCCTTGGAGTATATGAGGAAGTGCCTTGCAGTATGTGGGGGAAGTGCCTTGCAGCACGTGGGGAAGTGCCTTGCAGTATGTGGGGAAGTGCCTTGCAGTATGTGGGAAAGTGCCTTGCAGTATGTGGGGGAAGTGCCTTGGAATATGTGGGGAAGTGCCTTGCAGTGTATGTGGGGAAGTGCCTTGCAGTATATGGGGAAGTGCCTTGCAGTATGTGGGGAAGTGCCTTGCAGCATGTGGGGAAGTGCCTTGCAGCATGTGGGGGAAGTGCCTTGCAGTATGTGGGGGAAGTGCCTTGCAGTATGTGGGGGAAGTGCCTTAATTTTGTAGTTACCGTAATTTACATATTTATCGTTTCTTTAATTTAACATACTTCATCTACGTTACAGTATTTTAGTACATACTTTTTCCACTTCGAGTTCATTCCATCTTTCCATTAGAATTTAAAAACAAAAAAATAATCCCCTTTGTGTTTTTTTACACCGCTCTTTTGAAATCTTAAATTATAGTCCCCTTGTTTGCTCTTATTGTTGCTGGTACCCAAAACTTCTCATTTATGTTTTCTCATACTATTAGAGGCGTCAAGTTGGTCATCATATCTCGCTAGTTTATCTCTCTTCTAGCGAGAGCAATTCTAGTACCTTTTCTCTTTCTTTTCACATCGGTGCTTGTCGGGGCCTCAAAAAACTGCGTATTAAGTTATTTTAGTGTGATTTTCCTTTGAGATTTTTAAAGGAGGAAAAGTTTTGCAACATATTCTAAGTGATGGTTTTTCACGTTTTATTGTTATGACTGTATGGATTGTTTTGATATTTTAATATGTTGATATAAGTGTGTGCAAAATATCCTTTGGCTCTTTGAAATTCATATTTCCTTCCTTAGATCTTCAACATTTATTATTCTTAATATTAAGACCGATCTTAATTAATATATTGTACGTTTTCTGTTCTGTTTCTTTAGGTGCGATTATCGTAGCAGGGTTGTTGTTGAGGTTGTTAAGAACCACCTCGGCGCAAGCCGTTGTGAGTCTTACCTCCGTGCTTCCGGGGATTAGGGAATAAGAGGGTTCATTAAAGTATTTAGGCTGCGACGCGTGTTATGAACACTATAGGTGCAAATATGGCAGTTTGCTGTTATATAGCACTTAACTATTATTTCAATCACATGACATTAAAGTACATTATTCACCCTCTGCTGTTTATCACGTTATGTGCTCAGTCTGTTCAAATTTTATTGTAAAGTTTTTCAGACATTTAAATTTCCAGTTTTGCATGTAATTTTTGCCTCATATATAGTCATATTTATCTGGTTATTTATTCCTTCAGATAGGTTGTTTATCTTTTTTATTAACACATCGGCCGTTTCCACCAAGGCAGAGTGACCAGAAAAAGAAGAAAAATTTACATCCTTATTCATTCCATCACTGTCTTGCCAGAGGCGTGCCGACACTACAGTTTTTTAACTACAGTATATCTCCACCCGTCGTTCAGAGTGCAGGCACTGTACTCCCCACCTCCCTGAATCCCTTTATGTTACTTTGTTCATACTCCAGCACCATGTCAAGTCATAAAACCATTTGTCTGCGTTTGATCCTGTCTGACACGCTCATGAGCGCTTGCTGGAAGTCTAAGCCCCTTGCACACAAAACTTCCTTTACCCCCCCCCCTCCAGCCTTTCCTAGCACGACCCCTACCCCGCTTCTTTTCCATTACATATTTATACGCTCTGCAAGTCATTGTTTCGTTTCATCCTCTCTAAATGTCCGAACCACCTGAGCAACTCCTCCTCAGCCCTCTGGATAATACTTTTAGAATCCCCCTCCCCACACATCCTCCTAATTTCCAAGCTACTGATTCTCTGCAAAATATTCACACCACACATTGCCCTCAGACACATCTCCACTGCCTTCAGTCTTCTTGTTGCAACATTCATAACCCATGCTTCACACTCACATAAGAGTTTGGTACCACTATACTCTAATACACTACCCTCTTTGCTTCCATGGATAATGTTCTTTGTCTCCGCCATTCTCCCCTCGTCAATTTTATGATTCACCTCGTCTTTCATATACGCATCTGTTGACATATCCACTCCCAAATATCTGAATACATTCACTTCCTCCATACTTCCTTCCTCCACTCTGATACTTGTCCTTCATTACCTATTTTTTTTATTCTCATCACCTTGGTTTTTTTCTTTGTTCACTTTAAATTTACTTCTTTTACATACCTTTCCAAACTCGTCCAGCAATCTCTGCAGTTTCTCTTCAGAATCTCCCAAATGCACAGTGTCATCAGCAAAAAGCAACTCTGACAACTCATACTTTGTGTTAGAGTTTATCTCTTAAATTCCGTTCCTCTTGCCAACACCCGAGTATTCACTTCTCTTACATCCCCATCAATAAATATTCTGAACAACCATGGTGACATCACGCATCTCCCTCTCTCCTACATACTCTAACCTGAACCTCACTATTCTCATAAAATCTCTTGAATGCTTTCAGTAACTTTCCACCTATTGCATACCTTTGCAACATCTGTCATATTGCTCCCCTATCAACCCCATCATATGTGTTTTCCAAATCCTTAAATGCAACGAAAACCTCTTTACCCTTATCTAAATATATTTCATTGTGTTTGTTTATTATTAAATTATTCTAAACTTATCTAAAATTTATTTAGTTGGATTTGGCTAAATTAAATTGAGCTTGTTATAATACGGTTAGGTAAGTTTTCTAAGATTCTTTTGGTGCAAAATTATAAACTTTTACATTAAAATTAATGAAAAAATATATCTTTAAACGTATAAGAGAAAATTTTAGAAAGGATACACAAATAACCCGCACATAGAAGAAAGGAGCTTACGACGACGTTTCGGTCCGACTTGGACCATTTACAAAGTCACACTAACAAAAAGGAGAGCAGGATGTATATAGGCAGGAGGTAGTAGTAGTAGTAGTAGTGGTAGTAGTGGAGGGAAGGAAGTAGTAGTGGGGAGGTAATAAGAGTCCAGGAAGGACCAGTCAAATACTAAGAAAGAGGAGCACTGCAAGGGAGCTGGTGCCCACAGAGGGTAAGAGCAACAACACCGTCGTCGTAAGCTCCTCTCTACTATGTGCGGGTTATTTGTGTATTGTTCCAGCCACGGTATTGTGCCTTTTTTGTTATTTTAGAAAGGACTTAATTTTAAATAAGTTCTTGCTAATTGACCAGTTTTACCTATTAGGCACGACATATATATATATATATATATATATATATATATATATATATATATATATATATATATATATATATATATATATATATATATATATATTTATATATATATTTGTGCATGTATGGTAAATATTTAATATAGGGGATAGTGTGAGTTTATCCAAAATTTTTAATTTAAAGTAGCTTGTATTAATAGGTCTGTGCAATGAATATAATTTTAGTTTGTGGAGACTGAAAACAAAAACTGAATTTATGAATTTAGCCTAACCCGATCTAACATAATTAATAAACCAAGAGTGGTACTCACTCTTTACTTGCAATAGTTCATCTTCATATTCGTCTTGTCTGCAAAAGTTGTGATATTTTCTGGTGATATTTAGTCACATGAATGATTGTGAAGGCTGGAACATAATGTTTACCACAATGGCCGACTGAGTAAAAGGTTGACACTGCCCAGGTACTACATCTACTACCACCTACTTTCTGTCTTCCTTCCAGTATAGAACATTGCTGCCAATGTCTCTTTCCCCCTTCCTTTCATTCCCCTCTAGTTCCTCCCAGAGAAAATTGTATTCGCTGAGGGTGTGTGTGTGTGTGTGTGTGTGTGTGTGTGTGTGTGTGTGTGTGTGTGTGTGTGTGTGTGTGTGTGTGTGTGTGTGTACTCACCTAGTTGAGGTTGCAGGGGTCGAGTCCAAGCTCCTGGCCCCGCCTCTTCACTGGTCGCCACTAGGTCACTCTCCCTGAACCATGAGCTTTATCGTACCTCTGCTTAAAGCTATGTATGGATCCTGCCTCCACTACATCGCTTCCCATACTATTCCACTTCGTGACTACTCTGTGGCTGAAGAAATACTTCCTAACATCCCTGTGATTCATCTGTGTCTTCAGCTTCCAACTGTGTTACTGTGTCCAGTCTCTGGAACATCCTGTCTTTGCCCACCTTATCAATTCCTCTCAGTATTTTGCAAGTCGTTATCATGTCCCCCCCTATCTCTCCTGTCCTCCACTGTCGTCAGGTTGATTTCCCTTAACCTCTCCTCGTAGGTCATACCTCTTAGCTCTGGAACTAGTCTTGTGGCAAACCTTTGCACTTTCTCTAGTTTCTTTACATGCTTGGCTGTGTGTGTGTGTATGTGTGTGGTGTGTGTGTGTGTGTGTGTGTGTGTGTGTGTGTGTGTGTGTGTGTGTGTGTGTGTGTGTGTGTGTGTGTGTGTGTGTGTGTGTGTGTGTGTGTTTGTGTGTGTGTGTGTGTGTTTGTGTGTATGTATGTGGTGTGTGTGTGTGTGTGTGTGTGTGTGTGTGTGTGCGAGAGAGAGAGAGAGAGAGAGAGTGCACTTCTTGCGGAAAATCACGTACATATATAAATGTGCATGTTAAACATTGAAACAAAAACAGATAAAATGCAATAAAAATATTTTAAAGTTATAAGGTTTCTTAATACCCATTTTGCTTCTGTTATTTCCTTCAGAGTTAACAGTAAATAATATGGCAAGTTAGTGTCAAAGCATTTGAACTGACATTTATATTTTTGCTCAGTAGCTCAACATGAACGAGTCTCGACCAATTTGGTAGCAATGAGCTTTCACAAAATTTCGTGATTAAAAAAAATTGCGGATAAAAGCTATATTTTTCCAGGTGGATAAGATTGAGAACGGGATCTCAGTAATTTCTAAGGTGTCTTCAGAGTTGTCTTCCTTCACGCCTCGTGCCCACTCCTCTCCCAAGTTTTCTTTTTATGCAGTTTCTCTTGTTTTTTAAAACGTTTCACACACATGTATTGTATTAGTAAGCCTCTGTGTCTTGCACTGAATTTAATATTTCAACTTTTTTTTATAAGAAGTCTTTCAGTTTTCCTTGCCAGTCAGTCCACTGCATTTTCCAGCTTCTCATTAGTAGCATTAAAACATTTCAGGATATCACAGTTCACTTGATCTGCAAGCCATGGATTACTCTCATTACTATTTTCCGCTCAACTTTGCAACTTTATACTTGATGCCATCCTTCACTTCTCTCTTTCCTAATACCACTTAAATGTACTAACAGTTGTGCTTAATGGACTGACTTTATTGCATGTCTCACCTCTACACTTACAATCGGCTAGCGTCATTGGTTCTTGCCCCCCCCCCCTCCTCCTTGAAACCTGTCACACCCAGTCTTGAATCCTGTCACGCGTTTTCGTTTGCCCTTTCTTTATATAGCTCATTTTACTTTTTTTTCATCAGTTTATACCTGAATATATATTTCCTAACCACTCATTCATACCTATGCTCCTTTTCCTCTATTCCTCATACAGTATATCAGTTTGTGCTTATCCACCCTCTCGAATGCTCAGAGTATCTTAAAAGCTATCAAGTCTCAATTGGTCTTCGCTTCCTAGGTCATTAGCTACAGTTCCTTTATCTCATCTTCTCTTTCAATATTTTTTTGTTCTGGGACTAAAGGTGTGAATCTCTGGGCTTTATCCAGCTTCAGAATACGTATGATCAAATATGGGCTCCGTGAAGGTGCTGAAGGTAGTTCTTGGGTTTGCTATATTGGTCTGTGCTGCTGTACTGTGTTCACCCTGAGTTATTAAAAGGAAGGCCACCATTCCAATCTTAATAGGTAATCTATATTCTGGCCATAATATAAGTATGTCAGTGATCTACTTATTTTCTTTAATTTTTCCACTGCTAGATGAACCTGAACCTTGCTGTAAGGCAGGCATCATTAAGGAATGTAAACAGAATCACCATTATTAGATAAAATGTCCAGATGATGAATAACAAAAATAGCAGCTGTATATAAGTTAAAATATTAAATATCAAGGTCTAGGGAATAACTTTTTGCATGAAATATAATAACAGGAATTATCATTAGGCGAAACTCGTGATGCACTTTGACTGGAGCAATCTGACATTACTTAGGTATTTATCAGACATTATTTGATCAAATAATGAACATTGTTCTTTGTACAACATGATATATGAACATTATATTACATTTTATAAGCTAATCAAACATCAACGACACCTTAAATATCCTATCTGATAAAGAAGAATAGGAGAGTCATCAAGCTTTGCTATTCTCCCGACAATACTACGTTTTGAAAACACTAGCCAACACCTTGGTCTCCCACAAGCATCAGGCAAAGAATGAGGTCAAGACTGGCCAGAGATCCCTATCAGGTGAAATTTGGGAAACATCTAAACTTACATAGGCTTAATCTTAAAGTTGTGTAGCTTGCAAAAGTTAAACAACGCTCAAAACACACAACAATTCTATAAATTACATGACTAATCAATAGGAACACTCAGTCGTTCTGACAAGGTCAAGGGACAATATTTCAGTAAAGTTTCCTCTAATCTGGGTGAAAGTAAGGAGTACATCCAGGATATTGACCCTCCTGCTTCACCAGTTACGTTACACGTGTAACCACTAATACTGTTAGTCCAGCTAGGAGCAACAATGTTATAATATAGCACAGTATTCACATACATGAGTGATAATACACTGCACAAAAATTATGATTATAATATTTTTTATTAAAATATAAAATAAGGAAACAGAAATATTTCATCTTCATATTAAACTTTCATTGCTTATTAGAAAAAATGGTACAATAGTTTTTACTCAAATATAAACATATAACATGGTGAAATATAAAGCTTATTTTTCGTGATACATAATTTTACATAATGTACTGGTTTATATATTATATGTCCATATGTCCCGTTTTGACCAGGATTCTCCAGGTTTTAAGGTCCTGTCGCAAAATCCCGGTCAGTTTGTCATTTTGTCCCAGACGGAAACATCACAGCAGTAAAAATATAAGAAAAACAGAGAATGATTGAATGTACAGTAAAAGGGTTAATATACTGCACAATAAACATTGATTTAAGCTGTAGTGAGTTTTATGAGAAAATAGCAAATAACAAACCATTACTAAGGAAGGTTAAAATTCTAGTGAAAAATACGACTGGTTCTCTAAAGAGTGATTCCATTTTTATGGTTTTTGTTCCTTTTTTCTGTAGTCCTTGAGAAAATGGTACTTTTCAGCCCTTATTTGCTTGCATTGAAGAAATATACATACTTTACAAGTCATGTATATTTTTTTTTTTTTCAAAACCTGAAAAATGCCCCAGTTTGAGTCGAAGAAATTGTGTTGATCCTAATTAGATGTATTGTGTGTGTTGACCTGAAACTCTGCTGAGCTTTTTAGTTTTCTAGTTTCTGGCGGATCACTTGTTTTTACGACATATTTATGTTTCAGCGGAGTTTGCATTTTTTTTTCTCTGACATATTTAATTTTCTCGTACAAAATGCATAGAAATCAAGAGACAACTTCTGTTATATTTCGTAAAAACTAAAAACTTATCGATGTTTTGTTTAAAATGTTCTCATTCTCAGTAGCTGGAGTCTGAGTGTGCAGTTCACCCAACTGTATATATTTTTGCTTAATTGCTTAATTCTGTCGTAAAATAGCAGTTGATTCGGCAAGCAGGATTTGCGGTCATTAAACCCATACTGATTTCCAAAAGGAATCCTTCTCTTTATGTGTTTAGAGTTTACGGGTGAGGTTCCTTACATCCCTGATAATGTTTTGCTTCCGGTGTGCTTGTAAAGGTGTGTTTATGTGTGTGTGTGCGTGTGTGTGTGTGTGTGTGTGTGTGTGTGTGTGTGTGTGTGTGTGTGTGTGTGTGTGTGTGTGTGTGTGTGTGTGTGTGTGTGTGTGTGTGATTGCGTGTGTGTGTGTGTGTGTGTGTGTGTGTGTGTGTGTGTGTGTGTGTGTGTGTGTGTGTGTGTGTGTGTGTGTGTGTGTGTTTGAGTATATATTAGTTACTATTTTGTCCAACGCATTCGTCACTAACACACCTTGACTTGTTTGTGTGTCCGTGTACTCACCTAGTTGTACTCACCTAGTTGTGGTTGCGGGGGTCGAGTCAGAGCTCCTGGCCCCACCTCTTCAAGTGGCCGCTACTCGCTCTTCCCGCTCCGTGAGCTTTATCATACCTCTTCTTAAACCTATGTATGGATCCTGCATCACTACCCAGGCTATTTCACTTCCTGACAACTCTGTGATTGAAGAAAAACTTCCTAATATCCCTGTGGTTTATCTGAGTCTTCATCTTCCAACTGTGACCCCTTGTTGCTGTGTCCCATCTCTGGAACATCCTGTCTCTGTCCACCTTGTCTATACCACTAAGTATTTTATATGTCGTTATCATATCCTCCCCTATGTCTCCACTCTTCCAGTGTCGTCAGATCGATAACCTCTCCTCATAGGACATACCCCGTGTATGTGTGTGTGTGTGTGTGTGTATGTGTGTGTGTGTGTGTGTGTGTGTGTGTGTGTGTGTGTGTGTCCGTGTACTCACCTATTTGTACTCACCTGTTTGTGGTTGCAGGGGTCGATGCATAGCTTCTGGTCCAGCCTCTTCACTGATCGCTACTAGGTCCTCTCTCTCCCTGCTCCATGAACTTTATCAAACCTCGTCTTAAAACTATGTATGGTTCCCGCCTCCAGTACGTCACTAGCCAGACTGTTCCACTTCCTGACATCTCTGTAACTAAAGAAATACTTCCTAACATCCATTTGACTCATTTGAGTCTTTCAACTTCCAATTGTGACCCCTTGTTTCTGTGTCCCATTTCTGGAACATCCTGTCTCTGTCCACCCTGTCAATTCCTCGCAGCATTTTGTATGTCGTTATCATGTCTCCCCTAACCCTCCTATCCTCTGTTGTCGTCAAGCCGATTTCTCTTAACATTTCTTCGTAGGGCCTTCCCCTTAGCTCTGGAACTAGTCTTGTTGCAAACCTTTGCTCTTTCTCTAATTTATTGACGTGCTTGACCAAGTGTGGGTTCCAAACTGATGCTGCATACTCCAGTGTGGGCCTGACGTACACGGTGTACAGAGTCTTCAACGATTCATTACTGAGGTGCAGCAGTTATCTTGTTGATGTGCGCCTCAGAAGATGTGCTCGGTATTATACTCACCCCAAGATCGTTTTCCTTGAGTGAGGTTTGCAGTCTTT
The DNA here is from genome assembly GCF_038502225.1 of Cherax quadricarinatus. Lineage (NCBI taxonomy): Eukaryota > Metazoa > Arthropoda > Malacostraca > Decapoda > Parastacidae > Cherax > Cherax quadricarinatus. The sequence continues at coordinate 27,746,581 of NC_091331.1, forward strand.
GGCCACCTAGTCTATACTCTGCTGTCTTCTTTGCCCTTCCCCGAGCTTCATGACTGCTTTTGGCGGGGTTAAATTCGAGTAGCAAGTTGCTGTCTAGCCTGTCCAGGTCTCTTTGTAGTCCTGCCTGATCTTCGTCCGATTTAAATCTCCTCATTAAGCTCACATCATCTGCAAACAGGGACACTTCTCAGTCTGTCCCTTCCGTCATGTCATTCACGTACACCAAAAATAGCACTGGTCCTAGGACTGACCCCTGTGGAACCCCGTCGTCACAGGCGTCAACTCTGACACCTCGTCACGCGTACCATGACTCGCTGTTGCCTCCCCTGTCAGGTATTCTCTGATCCATTGCAGTGCCCTTCCTGTTATGTATGCCTTATCCTCTAGCTTTTGCACTAATCTCTTGTGAGGAACTTTGTCGAAGGCCTTGCTGTCCAAGAAAATTCAATCTACCCACCCCTCTCTCTCGTGTCTTCCGTTACCCTGTCATAAAACTCCAGTAGGTTTGTGATACAGGATTTTCCTTCCCTGAATCCATGCTTGTTGTCGTGTGTACTCACCTAGTTGAGGTCGCAGGGGTCGAGTCCGAGCTCCTGGCGCGCGCGCGTGTGTGTGTGTGTGTGTGTGTGTGTGTGTGTGTGTGTGTGTGTGTGTGTGCTCTCACTTGTCTAGTTTTCACATTTTTTTTTAACTTGTATACGTTTATGTAGTTATCAATGGCCATTTTTTGTATCTTGTCTTTTTTGTATCAGTGGAGCCCCACTTGGTACACTCCCAGTCCTGACGCCTCTTCTCTGACAGCCTTTGTCTTCTTCAAATATAGTACTCTTTGATCTCCTGTAGTGCATTTCCTCCTATTCTTGTCTGCTCCACAAGCTTTTGTCTGTCTCTTGTGAGACACAGTATCAAATACTTTTTGTTGTTTAATAATATGCAGTCCAGTGCTTATAATCTTTCTTAACTCGTGTTTCTCACCTCTCAATGATTTTATCACATGTCCAAACTTTTTCAAATAAAAATGTTGTTTATTTCGCTTTTTATGTACAGGCACAACACAGCAGCAGCATATTTCAATGTTGGTTTAACATTCGTTATTAACAACTTGTTTAGCATTGAATTATCATATATTTGAAAACTATCATAAATTTAGACAGTTTAGCCCTCAAGGGCTCTTCATGGGTGTGTTATTAAAGTTTTATCGCATAATATTTTTGGAGCCTATCTGCATTTTCACCAACTTTACAACTTTCATCCTATTTACCAACTTTAAACTATACTATTTATTTTTTTTTTATGTTCCCATTTTATTTGAAGATTGAGACACTTATGCAACATTTGCGAATCTTTATTGAAGAAATGTTTCGCCACACAATGGCTTCATCAGTCCTGAACAGGAGTAGTTTGAGGTAATCAGTCCCTCAGCCTTGAGTCGATGTAATCAGTCCATCAATCTTGAAAAGAATACAGTAATTCTTCAACACCTGTTCAACCTTTGGACGAAGACATACTTCCACATTTAGATTTGTGAAGTGTGATACCTCCTACGACTGCTTCACCTCACCTGTCTACAGTATATAAGCCACTTCTTCGCACATATACTGTATTCTTTTCAATACTGGTGGATTGACTACATCGACTCAAGGCTGAGGGACTGATTACCTAACACTCCTCCTCTTCTTCACCACTCTTTTATATGGACTGATGAAGCCACTGTATGGAAAACGTTTCTTCAATAAAGATTCCCATATGCTGCATAAGTGTATCAATCTTCAACTTGTCGGTTTTAAACCATTTATCACACCCATCTTATTTAAACTCTCATACACAGTGTTTTTAATCTTTGATTTGTGTTCTTATAATATTTTTGGCATGTTTAGGAAACACGTTCATATAATTATTTATTGCTGGTGATATAGGATAAACATCATGGGGTGAAGCAGTGACGCTTGCGGGACCTCCACTTGACATTCCACCGTGACATTTGTTCCCTGATGTTTTATATCTTTTATCTTTCAAACAAGAAATCTTTCAGACTTTGCATTAATCTAACTTTTGCATATATATATTAGTTTCAGAAGTATTCTCTCATGATACTGTTGAAAGTTTCTAATTGTAAATAACGCAATTATGTTATGGTATCAGTTCTATAACATTTATAATAATAGGTTGGATGAAGAGGATTCTGTTGATCTAAAACTAAATTACAATTTTCTATAATAATTTTATCCAGGTTTTTTACTACAATTATTAGTTAAATAGGCCTATAATTTAGAGGATCACACACATTCCACTTATTTAAATATTGACAAAATATTGTATATGTCATAGTCTATGTATCATCTAATTTTCTTCCGTTTAATGGAGTCTCATTGATTATCCAAAATGGAAAAACTTGGTTCATATGCACACTCCTTCACAACCCAAGCTGGTACCTCGCCTGGACCTTCTACTGTAGTTTCATCCAAGTATATTAATTTCATCTCCTTTTTTTTCAGTGGAATCCATTTCGTTTATCTATTTTCGGCTTAAGGTCATTATTACAACCCAGGATTCCAAATGGTCTGTTATCCCGGGTGTAAAGGGAGCAAAATAAACACAGCAGAAAAAGTTTAGACTTATATTATCCTTCACCAATTTAGAACAGGAATATGTACACTATGTACAGTGATAAGTATAGTGCACTCCACGGTAAGCAAGGCAGAATAGAAGCCACAAGATAGCAGACCGTGCTTCAACCAGCTCTAGAATGGTAATGACAAGGGCAGACAGGAGAGCGGTACCCACATAACCTCTGCGATTGCCAAAACCATCATCTTATTGGCTAGAACCTGGTCACTAGTTGAACGACGGGGCCCCATCATCAACTCTTAGCAACCTGGTTCGCTGGTTGGGGGAGATAGCCTGTAAATGAGGGTGTGTACATGCGCCGAATAAAGGTTACGTACTCTGTGCATGCCACAGTCATTTAACTTAAGATTCTTTCTTTTGTACACACGATTTAATATCTCTCACATTTCTACTTCAGACTTATCAGTTTTATCTCTGATCTTATTTTTTTCTATCACATTCGATTTACTCTCTATAAACTTAGAACGTAAGTTTACCTCTCGCTCGATTTTCTCTAAACTTCCATTTTCAAAGTTTATCTCCATATTTGTTATAATCATTTCTAATTCGTGTATTTATGGACTGTGATGTTTTGAAGGGTAATGACCAAACTCAGTGTTGGTAGCTTATATCCTTGTTGTGTCCTTGACATGCTGAAACACTGTCATCATCACTCACAGCAGTTTCGTCCTGGATGCGGTCAGTCATAAAGTTCTCAGTACCGACAACTTCCGTATAAATCCCATGATCAGAAGTTTGCCTAGGTACTATGTACAGTACTTTCCTAAATATTAATATTTATCATGGCCTCGTTGTTCCTCGTGTACTTTTATATTTTTCCATGTCACCTGTTTGGGTTCTAGATTATTCTTTCTATTACCTATGGGTTCTCTATATATCCTCAGAGCTCTTCCATTATTTCTGATAGTCACTCCTCCACTCATTTTGCCTTTCCTGGCCAGCTGGAAATAGTTCACAAATTGTTCCTCTTGTTTCTAGAGTTGTCTCTGTCATTCTTTCTATTATATTAGATTCTTTCTATATTTGTGTACAGTACTCTGACATTATTTTCTATTACTGTATTTCTGGTTTAGGATTTAGTTTACCATCTTGCGTTCTGTTTTGTTATGACTCAGCTTACCGTCGTGTGCTTGACTATTGGAGATCCTACCGGGAGAGTTCACTTGTGGCCATCACAGTTATGGGTGAGTGAGTGGAGGATGTGTTATTTTTATATTTCCATACATATTCCGAACGCGCATACACAGTTCAGGTGTGAAGGTTATGAATGAGTGGAGTGTGTTAGAGTTTATACACTTGTAACAAGGGATGGGAGGCTGTGTATGTGAGAGAGAGTGGTAAGCAGGTGTGTGTGTACTCACCTACTTGTGGTTGCAGGGGTCGATTTTCAGATCGTGGCCCTGCCTCTCGACTTGCTACTCTCCTGATTCACTCCCTGGTAACCTCGTGGGGCCCCTACCGTACCTACTCTTAAAACTGTGTATGGAGCCTGCCTCCACCACTTCCTCACCAAGTTCCTTTTACTTCCAGACCATTCTGAGACTGAAGAAATTCTTCCTAACATCCCAGTGGCTCATCTGTGTCAAACACTTCCATTTGGGTCCCCAAAGTCCCGTTTCTTCTGTCGTTAACAGACTATCTCTGTCTGCATTATCAATTCCCTTGAGTATTTTGATCGATGTGTGTGTGTGTGTGTGTGTGTGTGTGTGTGTGTGTGTGTGTGTGTGTGTGTGTGTGTGTGTGTGTGTGTGTGTGTGTGTGTGTGTGTGTGTGTGTGTGTGTGTGTGTGTGTGTGTGTGTATTCACCGAGTTATATTTGCTTTATTGATTCCTGGCCTCGTGAGCCATATTGTGCCTTTTCTTGAAACTGTGTGTGTGTGTATTTTAGTTACCAGTTGTCAAAGGCATTTGTCGATAGGCATCTGATCTGATAGTTTCTGTTTATTTTACCTGTGTGTAATAACCTACTTGTAGCTGCAGCAAAGTGTGCTAGTGGCAGCCCGTCTTCAACACTCTTCCTTCCTTATTCTTTATATATATATATATATATATATATATATATATATATATATATATATATATATATATATATATATATATATATATATATATATATATATATATATGCAAGGAATTCGCAAGAGCAGGCGAAATATATTTCGCCTGTTCTTGCGAATTCTTTGCATTGCTAACATCTCTAGTAAGGCTGATGCATGCAGGGGATGAGATGAAAAGCTGTAAGCCTTCTCCCTGAAAGCTGGCTGCCTTGGATCAAAGTCTAGCGCAAGCTGGACTCCAGGGTATTGTCCAGTGTAGGTAGATTGATAAAGCACTGCGTACCTTGTTCCAAGGTTCGTAGGTTCGAGTCTCCTTCAGCCAGAGATCAGTGTTCATATATATATATATATATATATATATATATATATATATATATATATATATATATATATATATATATACACACAAAACCACGAGGGGAGTAGAATGATTGATCTGGGCCTTTCGTGTTGCAATCAACATATCAGGAGCTTGCAAAATTGCAGAAAAGAGGAGGATGTCCAAGCAAGTACATTCCCAGCGGACCATCTTCACTGGAGTGAGGGAGGGAGAGAGGAGAGGGTACCGGATGTGCGCCCACAACCAGAACGATGAATATTAATTTATTAGAAAAATCCCACAAGCATTGATATTGTAAACGAAATTAACGTGGCAATAATAAAAAAAATCTGTCATATTCCGCTATGACATCAATAATTTCTAAAAGTTATGTAAAGGAAACGGGGCTCATTAAAATGAGCTTATTTAAAGGGGAAGGCATCTGCAATAACAAGAAAGACGACCACAGATATTCAACCCACATAATTCTGAGGCAAACTCTGGTGCAACTTTAAGAAACTGCAGGAAAAATAGGCCCTAATTCCACGGTGTGACACTACACTGAAGACTGTGTACTATTGCCTCATCTAAAAATGCATCTAATTTGAACAACTCGTCACTGATATTATATAGTGACTGCCTATCATGCTTAATAATTGCCGATTCTACAATATTCCTTTCAAGTCAGGAGGAACAAGGGATGATGACTCTTGCTTCCCACCAATTTTCCGAGTTATTACAAGATCTAATATGGTTGAAAATCGCGTTCGACTCCTGTGCTGTACGTACCGAATAACGGTGCTGGAGCATTCTCACCTCCAGTGATTTTCCCGTTTGTCCCAAATAGGAGAGACTGCAACTGTTGCAATCAACTCTGTAGGCACCATCAACAAATTGTTGTGTGTATTCTTTAACAGGATGCTTCTAACAGTAAGTGAATTTTTAAATACTACTTGAATATTAAATCTTCTAAGAGCATTCGGCAGGAAAGATAAATTCTCGTTATATGGGAGGACCAGCACATTCTTGGTCTGAGGTGTTATCCTAGGTTCTGTTCTATAATAAGTGTTCTTAGCTGCCAGCAAGGCAGATTCCACAAACACTTTAGGATACCGTAGTTTCATGCCAATGTCAAATACTTTCCTAATTTCTTCATCTAGGAACTCCGGACTGCACACCCTATAGGCTCTCAAAAACATAGTAAGAAATATACTCCTTTTGACTCTAGTCTCATGGTTGGAATAGTAGTGAATGTATGAGCACACAATGGTGGCCTTCCTGTATACTGTAAACTTAAGCTTTCTATCAACACGGTGTATCAACACATCATGGGTTCGAGTCCTTGGCTAGTCGCAGTGTTGTTATTGATCAGTTCCACTCGTTTCTGGTTACACTAATATAAAATACTGCTTGTTGGGCTAATACATCAAACAGGGAGTAGAATGAAATTAGCTTAGAGGCACCCACTCCTCCGTATGCCCTCGGATGGCGGCCCAACAGCTAGCTGTGTGCTGGCTGCGCCATTCTTGTAGGGTTGGGTGGTCCTGTGGTTTAAAGCGTCATGTGGTTCTCGCTTACCATGAGGCAGACCAGTACAACATGGGTTCGAATCCTTGGTTTGCGCAGTGTTGTTGTTGATATATATATATATATATATATATATATATATATATATATATATATATATATATATATATATATATATATATATATATATATATATGTCGTTCCGAATAGGCAGAACTTGCGATCTTGGCTTAAATAGCAACGCTCATCTTGCCATATAGGGCAAGTGAAAATTTGTGTATGCAATAATGTCGCCAAAATCATTCTGAACCTAACGAAAAAAATATATTTCACTGTGTTTGTTTAGTATTAAATTATAGTAAACAAATCTAAAATATATTTAGTTTGGTTAGGCTAAAATATATTGCTCTTGTTATAATAAGGTTAGGTAAGTTTTCTAAGATTCTTCTGGTGCAAAATTAAGAATTTTTACATTAACATTATTGAAAAAAATATAACTTTAAACGTTTAAGAGAAAATTTTAGAAAGGACTTAATTTTAAATGAGTTCTTGCTAATTGACCAGTTTTACATATTCGGCACGACATATACGTATATATATATATATATATATATATATATATATATATATATATATATATATATATATATATATATATATAAATATATATATATATATATATATATCGTGTCGAATGGGTAAAACTGGTCAATTAGCAAGAACTCATTTAAAATTAAGTCCTTTCTAAAATTTAAAGATATATTTTTTCATTTTTGTTAATGTAAAAATTAATAATTTTGTACCGAAATAATCTTAGAAAACTTACCTAACCTTATTATAAGCGCAGTTTAATTTAGCCTAATCCAGCTAAATATATTTTAGATAAGTTTACAGTAATTTAACAATAAATAAACACAATGAATATATTTTATCGTTAGGTTCAGAATGATTTTTGCGAAATTATTGTATACACAAATTTTCGCTTGCCTTATTCGGCAAGATAAGCGTTGCTATTTCAGCCAAAATCGCAAGTTTTACTTATTCGGCACGACATATATATGTAGTGCTAGTATGGGTAGTGGGGGGGGGGTTGAAGATGGATGGGATAGTTTTAAAAATGCAGTATTATAATGTGGGGTAGAAGTTTGTGGTTATAGGGAGGGTGGGTGTAGGAGGAAAGAGGAGTAATTGGTGGAATGATGAGGTAAAGGGTGCGATGAAAGAGAAAGAGGTAGCTTATGAGAGTTTTTTACAAAGCAGAAGTGTTATAAGAAGAGTAGAGTATATGGAGAGTAAAAGAAAGGTGAAGAGAGTGGTGAGAGAGTGCAAAAGGAGAGCAAATGATTGAGTGGGAGAGGCACTGTCTAGAAATTTTGCTGAGAATAAGAAAAAAAAATTGGAGATAAACAAGTTAAGAAAGCCTAGGGAACGAATATATTTGTTAATTAAAAACTGAGTAGGGGAATTAGTAGATTGGGAGCTGGAGGTATTGGGTAGATGACAGGAATATTTTGAGGAACTTTTAAATGTTGATGAATAAAGGTAGTTTTCATGCACTGGCCAGGGAGGAGTGAAGAAGAGCAGGAGGTGCATGAGGCATTACATAGGATGAAAGGGGGTAAAGCAGCTGGAACTGACGGGATCATGAGAGAAATGTTAAAAACAGAGGGGGATATAGTGTTGGAGTGGTTGGTGTTTGTATGAAAGAGAAAGATACCTAGGGATTGGCAGAGAATGTATGTAATTCCTTTATATAAAGGAAAGGGGGACAAAAGAGACTGTAAAAATTATAGAGGAATAAGTTTACTGAGTATACCAGGTAAAGTGTATGGTAGGGTTATTATTAACAGAACACAAATAACCCGCACATAAAAGAGAGAAGCTTACGACGACGTTTCGGTCCGACTTGGACCATTGACAAAGTCACACTAACCAGAGGGGGAGCAGGACGGCTATATATAGGCAGGAAGAGGTGGTGGTAGTAGTAGTAGTAGTAGTAGTAGTAGTACAGGAATTGTATATAATACCGACAAGATGAAATTAAGACACATGCACAACGCCCGGGCATCCCCATCATAGACGCTTCGCCATCCAACCAGCCACTGGACGGCGAAACGTCCACAACGAAGACAACCAGACGCCGCACATGTGTCTCAATTTCATCAGTAGTTGTAGTAGTAGTAGTAGAAGAAGAAGAGGTAGTAGTAGTGGTAGTGGTAGAAGTGGGAAATAAGGAAGACGAGCCAGTCAAATACAAAGGAAGGAGAGCACTGCAAGAGAGCTAGATGCCCACAGAGGGAGAGCAAGCGCACAGAGGTGCGTGAAAGGGGAAGTGGTGAAATAAATGAAGAAGGAACAGAAACACGAGACAGGAGAGAGAAAGACAACAGAGGAGAAAAGGAAAGAGGAAAGGGGAAGAGGAAGAAAAAATGAGGATTCAGGTTAAGTCACGGGTGTTCTGAAGTTTGGAGCATTAACAATGTAGTGGGAGATGAAGGCATCTACAGAGACGAAGCCAGGGCTAAGGTTCATACAAGGAAAGTTGTGTATTAGAGAGCATTCAACTAGACGGCGACTGTTCGAGTTGGAAGTAGGGAAGACAGTTTTAGCAGAAGACCAGTCAATAGGATGGCTATGATCTCTGACGTGACAGAAAAGAGCATTGTTAGTGTCGGCAAGCCTAACACTATTTTTGTGCTCCCTAAGTCTGTCAGAGAGAGATCGACCAGTTTCTCCGAAGTATTGAAGAGGACAGGAGGAGCAAGAAATAGAGTAGACACCAGGAACATCCGTAGAGGGAGGAGAGGTATGAACGAGATTAGTGTGAAGAGTATTAGTCTGGCGGAAGGTAAGCTTGATGTCTAAGGGACGGAGAGAATTGTTGAGATTAGAAAGACCGGAAATGTAGGGAAGGCAGAGGATAGAAGAGTTCCCATGGGTAGAGAGTTTGGGAGAGAAGAAATTGCGTTTAGCACGTGAGAGGGCAGAGTCTATGAAATGGGAAGGGTAGCCAAGACGGGAGAACGAATTATGAAGAGTGGAAATTTCTGCTGGAAGGAACTGAATCCTCATTTTTTCTTCCTCTTCCCCTTTCCTCTTTCCTTTTCTCCTCTGTTGTCTTTCTCTCTCCTGTCTCGTGTTTCTGTTCCTTCTTCATTTATTTCACCACTTCCCCTTTCACGCACCTCTGTGCGCTTGCTCTCCCTCTGTGGGCATCTAGCTCTCTTGCAGTGCTCTCCTTCCTTTGTATTTGACTGGCTCGTCTTCCTTATTTCCCACTTCTACCACTACCACTACTACTACCTCTTCTTCTTCTACTACTACTACTACAACTACTGATGAAATTGAGACACATGTGCGGCGTCTGGTTGTCTTCGTTGTGGACGTTTCGCCGTCCAGTGGCTGGTTGGATGGCGAAGCGTCTATGATGGGGATGCCCGGGCGTTGTGCATGTGTCTTAATTTCATCTTGTCGGTATTATATACAATTCCTGTACTACTACTACTACTACTACTACTACTACTACTACTACTACCACCACCTCTTCCTGCCTATATATAGCCGTCCTGCTCCCCCTCTGGTTAGTGTGACTTTGTCAATGGTCCAAGTCGGACCGAAACGTCGTCGTACGCTTCTCTCTTTTATGTGCGGGTTATTTGTGTATCGTTCCAGTCACGGTATTGTGCCTTTTTTTTTTTGTTATTTTTTTTGTTATTTTTTTGTTATTTTTGTTATTAACAGAATTAGTGGTAAGACAGAGAGCAGGATTGCAGATGAGCAAGGAGGCTTCAGAATGTGTAGGGGATGTGTAGATCAGAAGTTTACATTGAAGCATATATGTGAATAGTATTTAGATAAAAGGCATGTGATAGAGTGGATATGGGAGCAATGTGGCAGAAGTTGCAAGTGTATGGAATAAGTAATAAGTTACTAAATGCTGTGAAGAGTTTGTATAAGGATAGTGAGGCTCAGGTTAGGGTGTGTAGGAGAGAGGGAGACTACTTCCCAGGGATGTGTAATGTCACCATGGTTGTTTAACCTATTTTTAGATGGGGTTGTAAAATAAGTAAATACTAAGATGTTGGGAAGAGGGGTGGAATTAAATTATGGGGAATCAAATGCAAAATGGGAGTTGACACAGTTACTTTTTGCTGATGATGCTGTGCTTTTAGGGGATTCTAAAGAAAAGTTGCAAAGATTAGTGGATGAGTTTGGGAGTGTGTGTAAAGGTAGAAAGTTGAAAGTGAACATAGATAAGAGTAAGGTGATGAGGGTATCAAACGATTTAGATAAGGAAATTTGGATATCACATTGGAGGGAGGGAATATAGAAAAAGAGAATGTTTTCAGATATTTGGGAGTTGACTTGTCAGCGGATATGTGTATAAAAGATGAGGTTAACCATAGAATTGATAAAGGGAAAAAGTGAGTGGTGTGTTGAGGTATCTGTGGAGACAAAGAACGTTATCCATAGAGCCATAGAGGCAAAGAAGGGAATGTATTAGAGTATAGTGATACCAACACTTTTATATGGGTGTGAAGCTTGGGTTGTAAGTGCTGCAGCGAGGAGGCGGCTGGAGGCAGTGGAGATGTCGTGTCTAAGGGCAATGTGTGGTGCAAATATTATGCAGAGAATTCGTAGTGTGGAAATTCAGAGGTGTGGAGTTACTTATTTATTTGTGTTATTTATTTGTGTGGAGTTACTAAAAGTATTAGTCAGAGGGTTGAAGAGAGGCTGTTGTGGTGGTTGGGTCATTTAGAGTGAATGGAACAAAGTAGAATGAATTGAAGAGCGTATAAATCTGCAGGGGCAGGAACGCGGGGTACGGCTCGTCCCCGAAATAGTTGGAAGGACGGGGTAAAGAAGGTTTTGTAGGCAAGGAGCTTGGACTTCCAACAAGCGTGCATGAGCGTGTTAAGAGTGAATGAAGACGAATGGATTTTGGGACCTGACGAGCTGTTGGAGTGTGAGCAGGGTAATATTTTGTGACGGGATTCAGGGAAACCGGTTAGCCGGACTTGAGTCCTGGAAATGGGAAGTACAATGCCTGCACTTTAGGATATTGGCAGTTTGGAGGGACTTCTAAACTGTCGTATCTGGGAGCCTCTGCAAAGACATTGATTATGTATGAGTGATGGTGAAAGTGTTGAATGGTGAATTTTTTCTTTCTTTTTGGGTCACCCTGCCTCGGTGGGAGACGGCCGACGTGTTAAATATATATATGTATATATATATATATATATATATATATATATATATATATATATATATATATATATATATATATATATATATATATATTTATATATATATATTTATATATATATATATATATATATATATATATATATATATATATATATATATATATATATATATATATATATATATATATATATATATATATATATATATATATACACACACTCATATGTATTCAGAGGAAGAAATGATAAGTAAGGCACATCTTGCAGAACAGTGAAACAGAATTTGTGGCCACTAAAATCTTCACGTTTTACTCGAGTGGTGTGGACGGTCATTCTGAAGTGTGTTGAGAGTGAGGTCCTTAACAAGACGTTTCCTGGATGCCCCTCGGCCTTTCCTGGTGACGCGAGTCAAAAAGTGGCAATTTCGCTAAGCATTAGGAGAGCGCCCGGCAGGGAGGTAGCAGGGGAGGGAAGGAGGGAGGTACACAAGGAGGCAGCGGAGGAGGGAGGAAGATGAGTCAGGCGATGGGATGGAGGATGACTTGCCGTCGTCCCATATGTGAGGTGAGGGCAGGTAGAGGGTGGTCGGGAAAGTTGGCAGCGTGAGTGACTGTGTGGGGGATGGGGATGGCAGGTGGTAGTAACTCAAGATATTAGGTAAGCCAACGGTTGAGCACAAGCACTTACCTTTCTCTCCCTCCTTCCCTTTCCGCTCCGTCTTCCTCTCGGGGGACCTTCGTTGTCTTCCTGACAGCTGGAGGATACCTAAAGATTAGTTTCTTACCTGCTTGAATCATCTTACTCAAGTAATGTATATTAATTATTGTATATAGTTAGTTTTGAATGCATTTAATCATTTATATTTACTTTCATTATTATAATTGTTCTAGGACTTTAAGTTCCTTGACTGGATATGTAGTGTGTTTAAAAAATTACATACAAAGTCAGATGCTTCTGACACCAACACTATGGTACACTGTCAGCACTGGTTCATAGTTATCTTAAGTGTGTCGAGCATCCCTTTCTCACAAAAAAAAAAAACTGCCAAATATGCAGCCTGAAGGTCCAAAGAAACTGCCACAATACTGCTAAATGTTTGTGACGTAATAATAGATAAAACTAATGTATATTATTAGCAATTAAAAAAGATATAATTATGATATAAGAGCTTAAAAAAATGTTAGGCCTTGAAGAACTACTGTATTAAAATTAATTCATTAAATTAGAGGTTTATGGATTTTGTTGTTACTTAGGATATCCCAAAGTATCCAGAATAGTCTTGAACAAACTAAAAATCTGTCACAGTAATGCACCCAGGATGACGAACTCCAAGATTTATACTGTTAAATTTTTATATTCTTTCATAGGTTCAAATGAAATATTCCCTGTACGGTGTGATGCTGTGAGTAGCAGCTTTCATAGCCACAAATGTCAACTAAAATTCCCCAATAAACAAATATGACGTCATTTATTATTGTACATACACAGGATCTTCGAACGAAGCTGCACCACCAGAATGCCGTTATTACATGACTCTTCACGTAGTTAAATGCAATGTTTGCATTTTCACAGAAACCCACACAAAAAACTACTTTGAGTACTAATTATAAATACCTGAGTACAATCAACTTAGATTTGACTGAAGAAAAGCAACAGGCCATGAAGGGAGGCTGATCTGTATGTTAGAGTTCCTCATTTGCGCTGAGTTACTTAGCACTACATATGTTGTCGAAGTTTCGGCAGTAAACGTTCAAAATTATGATCTATTTATTGGACTTGCATATATACCACCAGATAGTTTCCCAGCAGTTCAAAGACCAGCTATTAAAAAGCAAATACTGTCTTGAAAATCTTTTAAACCCGGTCCCAAACATCATCTTGGTCTTTTTTAATTTAAGACTATGATGGAAGAATATAGCAAAAGTTGGGATAGTCCCAGGAGGCAGTTCAGATGATCACGCACGAATTATTAAGATATGAATTCTGCTGACTTAGCTTTAATTGATTAGGATGAGCTGCGGCAGACGGTGCGAAATACCGCCAGTGAAAAGCATGGGAGCAGTGAGTACACAAAGAGGTAACCTGTGTAGTGTAAAGGGATCAAGACTTGTAAATATTCTCATTTTATTCATAAAGAGAGAACTTGATAAGTTCCACAAATTAGTTCCTGATCAACCGGGCTGTGATGCCTATGTTGGATTTGATGAATGGTTTTGAAAACCGACAAGCTGAAGAATTGAGACACTTATGCAACACATGGGAATCTTTATTGAAGAAACGTTTCGCCACACAGTGGCTTCATCAGTCCAATACAAAGTAGAAATGGGTAAGGAGAGTAGAAGTTTGAGGTAATCAGTCCCTCAACCTGGAATCGATGTGTTCAGTCCATCACTCTTGTAGGAAGTGCAGCATAGGGCCAGAGGTGGCTTATATACCGCCTCCTCCTGCTTCAACTCATCTGACTGCAGTATATAAGCCACCTCTGGCCCTATGCTGCACTTCCTACAAGAGTGATGGACTGAACACATCGATTCCAGGTTGAGGGACTGATTACCTTAAACCTCTCCTCTCCTTACCCATTGTCGTAGGGGTTCTTAAAAGGAGATATCGAGGGTTGAAGGTAGACACACTTGTTGGATGGTAACGATATATTGTCACACTCTGGTAAAGGGAGATGGAGCCCAGCCTCTGCCTTGTCCTGCCTATGTCAAACGCCGACTGAGAGCGAGGTAGCTCGCCTCACACTCAAGCTGCATCCTGTGACGTCATACAGTCACAGGCCTAAGGGGTCTTCTATATAAAGCACATGGATGGTACTTTGATATGCTGTACAACACATATGGGGATCAGCAACTATGCTGAGAGCTCGGTCATGTTACGTATGTCATCTCGACATACACTACTATGCTATAGACTGAACAGGCAGGTGGTTCTGGGCTGATTCTATACAATAACAAATTCATATATAACGTAGAACTAATGGATGGTATCATAATGGATGTTAACAAAATGAGTTTTACGTAATGGGTGTTAACGTAATCACTTTTAACGTAATGAGTTTTAACGTAATGCATTACAAACTATAAGAACGAATCATTGTACAATATGGATGGAATTGATCGATCGATCTGTATTCATGCACTCTACGGATTTTGAGGAAGAATAAATATATATATACAAGGTGAAATTAACAGCAAAGGTATCTGGTGCAGTCAGATCATTACTGTCAAATTCTCAGAATACGGAGGGAACGTGAATACGAAAACAAAAACAAAAAATTCTGAAAAACTAATCAGTTAATAACAAACAGTTGACAATTTACTTCATCTCGGACATCTAGTTATACAGACTATGTACATTTAAACCCAATTCTGCGAGGGTGAGGCAGAATGGTTATCATCTCTGGGAGGATCGAATTCCTCTGCAATGGCTAACACATGCCTTGACTGAGGGAGATTTGAACGAGTATCTACAAAAGATACTTGTGGGTTTCTCATTACTTGTCGAGTACGCAAGGAGTAACGACATTCAGGTTGATTATCTGACTGAGTATCTGAGGTATCTGAGTATCAAGAGGATTTTCAGCATCTGTCACATTAGTCTGGGTAGCAATATCATCAACATCGCATACTAATTTCATATGATCTAAATGCGATTCCTTGTACTTGCAAGTACTAATTTCTCTAACCTTATACTTATTACCAGAGATATGTTCTACAACTCGATAAGGGCCAACAAACTTTTGATCGAGCTTAGGCATTTCGGATGTTTTGTTGAAATTTGTCAGCATTACTCTTGAACCTACTTTTACTTTTGATGGCTTAGCACGGCTATTAGTTACTCTAGTAAATTCTGCTGTTGATTTGTGAAGTGTTTCACGGATTCTTCTAAAAACACTTTGAGCCATGCTGGTACGAGTTGCTACGTAATCATCAGGGTTGTAATTAGGTTTCGGAGTGGAATATAACAACTCATAGGGTAAACGCTTGTCTACGCCATACAATGCATAATGTGGAGTATCACCTATGGAAGCATTGTAAGCAGAATTTATGGCACATTGAACATCTGGTATGACTTCATCCCAAGTTTCACTATTGGGGTTGATAGTGGCTCTCAGGACATCAAGTACTTTCTTATTGGTTCGTTCGGCTAACCCATTGCTGGCAGGATGATGAGGAACAATGGTGGATTTAGAGATCTTGTACAAAGTACCCAAATTTTCAAGAATCTCATTACAGAATTCACCTCCATTATCTGTTACTAAGGACTTAGGGGTGGTATGCCTGCAGATAATGCGTTCTTTAAACGCTTTACCTACTGTCTCTGCAGTCTTATCTGCAATAGGAACTAACTCACAATATCTGGTGAAATGGTCTACCATAACACAGATGTTTGTTGCCTTGGAGGGAACATTTAAAATTGGTTAATAAGTCAAGGGCAACTCTTTCCCACGGTTCACTAGTGGTTGGGTACACTTGGATTGGATTAGGACTATTGACATTTCCTTTATGTTGCATACAAACACTACATTTCTTAACATACTCTGAAATGTCAGTTGCCATACGTGGCCAAAAGTATTTCATTCTGGCTTGTTTCACAGAACGATCCATACCAGGGTGTGCAACACCTGGTGCATCGTGAACTAGCTGTAGAGCTACGTTTACTAGTGACTGTGGAATTACTAACTGGTAAACTCTTCTGCTTGGAGTACCCAATTCGGCTGTTCGATACAGTAATTCCTGGCTCATTACAAAGTCACTAATGGGTGCTGGTGGCTTCACAGTCAGAATAAGATCTTCCTGGAGCAGGAATCGAATCACCAGAACACAAGGGATAGGTTCTTTCTTACTGGAGGAATGCACAAACTCGGTGGAGTGGATGACTCTCCCCGGTTGAAAAAATTAACGCTATAACACGCAATATGAGCAAGGGAGAACGAATCTATTATCTCAAACTGCAAGCACAGGAGAAAATAAATGAACACGGTCAACAATGCTGATATTCAATCTGAGTCGCACACAGTGACACGAGGTACCAGCTATAAAGAAACTTCACTTACAAACGTTAACAACATGTGAAAGTTACTCGAGAAATAACTTCTTACAATGCACTGATTACTGTCAACTAGGATGGGATCACAATCTGAAACACAAGGGACAACAACAACACTCAAGTGAGCACAATAGCCACAGAAACGTCTTTCTGCAACGGCTTGTGGCATCAGCAAGAGATGGCATAACTCGTGATGACACCATTTCTACTTTGTATTGGACTGATGAAGCCACTGTGTGGCGAAACGTTTCTTCGATAAAGATTCCCATGTGTTGCATAAGTGTCTCAATTCTTCACCTATGTTGGATTGCTTGCAATCAGCATTAATAGTCTGGTTGATCAGGCCATCAACCGGGAGACCTGGTCTGGTACAATGCCAATGGAAAAGTGACCCGTGGATTCGTTTTGAGGTAGCTTTCAACTTCATGCTTCTTGATTGTCACGTTAAGCCAAAGTGAAGCTTTTCTAATGTCATTAACACATTATGAATATGTCAACAAAAACAACACGTAATGTCATGTTTGTGTTGTAAACAGCTCAAAACGAGCTTTAAGAATGAAAGAAATAGTAGTATATTTTGGTAGAGAAATGATGGAGAATTACCTAGAGGAGGGTTGATCATCTTACGCACGAGGTAAATTAGCACTTGTTATATGCATTAGTTGGCTCCTACATGAATTCCAAAACCTGAAGCGATGTTAAACGCCTTTTCATTCCATTCGCTGTTGTTGACCCACTGGCTTGCTACAGCCTCGTAATCAAGAATTTTCTTCTGTATCTGTTTTTCACCTTTATGTTAAACTGGTCATGATTCCAAGCGTTTGTCACAGCGAATTACTCCTGCATTACTAGTGCCGTGCAAATTGTTCTTGAATCGCTGACATCTTTTTGAGATATAATTAGGCCATCAGTGCCTAATCCAGGCATTCTATTACTCATGAAAAGGATTAGAGCTGTGACTTTTTTGTAATGCAAAACTTTCTTGCGTGAACCTGACTTTCCTGCTCACAAGAGTTCCCACAGGCGTGTCGCTTACCTTGCTCAGGGATCGGATCGCACATTTACTCTACAATTTCTTCATTGCCTTACTAGAATTATATGCTAACTTCATTTCAATTTAAACCCCTGCTTTTACAGGCAGAATGCATTTATGATATTCATGGTATTCAGGAATCTGTGTAATCCTCGAATAGAAATAACCCAAAATGGATGAATAATAGGCTCAAATATCTTTTAGGGGAGAAGAAAGGAATTTATAGGCGTATCAAAAGAGGTGAGGGTCATCTTATGAATCAGTATATTGACATTAAGAGGGGCGTTAAAGAGGGGATAAGAAAAGCTAAACCGGAGTACGAAATTAAAGTTGCTAGGGATTCGAAAACTAACCCAAAAAGTTTTTTCAGGTGTATAGAACAAAAGTTAGGAATAAGATAGGTCCTCTTAAAAATAACTTGGGACATCTTACTGACAAAGAGAATGAAATGTGCTCGATTTTAAATAAATATTTTCCCTCGGTTTTTACACAGGAAGACACTAACAGTATCCCAGTAATTAGTTTTTACAGTGGGCCTGAAGAAAATAAATTATGTAACATCACAGTCACTATTGAAATGGTTATGAAACAAATAGACCGACTGAAACAAAATAAATCACCGGGTCCTGATGAGCTTTTTTCAAGGATTCTTAAGGAATGCAAAATGGAACTCTGTAGTGTAGTGTCTGATATGTGGAAGATGGCAAATGTAATTCCTATTTTTAAAGCAGGGGACAAGTCGTTACCTTCAAATTACCGCCCAATAAGCCTGACCTCAATTATAGGCAAATTACTAGAGTCAGTTATAGCTGAGATTATAAGAAGCCATCTGGATAAACATAATCTGATTAATGATACTCAGCATGGATTCACAAGAGGCCGGTTTTGTCTAACTAATTTATTAACTTTCTTCAGTAAAGCTTTTGAGCCTGTTGATCACGATAAAGAATTTGATATTGTTTATTTAGATTTTAGTAAGGCTTTTGATAGAGTATCGCACCAAAGACTGTTAAAGAAAGTGGCAGCTTATGGCATTGAGAGAAAAGTGCCCTCATGGATCGAGTCATGGCTCACAGACAGGAAGCAGAGAGTGTGCATAAATGGGGTTAAATCCGAGTGGAAATCTGTAACAAGTGGCATTCCACAGGGATCAGTCTTAGGCCCGTTGTTGTTTATAATATATATCAATGATCTTGATGAGGGAATTACTAGTGAAATGAGCAAATTCGCCGATGACACAAAGATGGGTAGGGTAATTGATTCAAACGTAGATATCAGGGAACTTCAGGAGGATTTAGAGAAACTTAATATCTGGTCAGAAAAGTGGCAGATGCAGTTCAATGTAGATAAATGCAAGGTTCTGAAGCTCGGGAGTGTCCATAACCCTAGCACTTGTAAGTTAAATAATGTAGAACTTAGTCATACAGAATGTGAAAAGAACTTGGGGGTTATGGTAAGCAGCAACCTTAAACCATGACAGCAATGCTTAAGCGTACGTAATAAGGCAAACAGATTACTGGGATTCATATCAAGAAGTGTAAGCAACAGAAGTTCAGCGGTTATATTACAGCTTAATACATCATTAGTAAGGCCTCACCTAGATTACGCAGCTCAGTTCTGGTCTCCATAGTACAGAATGGCCATAAATTCGTTAGAAAACATTCAGTGTAGAATGTCTAAATTAATACATAGGATTAGAAATCTTCCTTATGAAGAGAGATTGAAGACCCTTAAACTACACTCACTTGTAAGACGAAGAATGAGGGGGAGACATGATCGAAGTATATAAGTGAAAGATGGGTGTTAACAAAGGGATATAAATAAGGTTTTGAGGATATCCCTCCAAGAGAGAACCCGCAATAATGGATTCAAATTAGATAAGTTTAAATTTAGAAAGGATATAGGAAGGTACTGGTTTGGTAATAGGGTAATTGATGAGTGGAACGGTCTGCCTAGTAAGGTTATCGAAGCTAAAACCTTGGGTAGTTTCAGGTTTGGGTTGGATAGATATATAAGGGAGAGGGGTTGGATTTGAGTTGGACTTGCACGTGAGTAAATAGAGTTGTCAAAGCTTATTGCTTGGGTAGGGTTTATTCTGTTAGTGGGTTGGATTTGTGAAGGACCTGCCTAGTATGGGCCAACGGGTCTACCGCAGTGTTCCTCCTTTCTTATATTCTTATGTTCTTATAAAATTATCGTTTACCGTTTCTTAATACACTAATAGAGTACCAGCATCACTTACCACTGATTGTGCCCAGAATTCTGTTGCTAACAATAGGTGGTGACCTATACTTAACTCTGTGAAGACGTGTCTTGTGTGCTCTCTGTGTATCTGAACTGTGGACTGAACTAAGATGCCCTCCATAGAGCAACTTTACCAGCAGCTTAAGGAGGAATTGAGGGTAGTGAAGATAGAGATACGGCAATTGACTGAGGAAAACAAGAAGATTCGTAGTAGTCCTCCTGTTGTGAGTCCTCAGGTCAAGAAGGGAGCCTATACAGTGGCTGAACAGCATGGAATGAAGTTGATGATCAAGAAGACAAATGGAAAAGTAGAAAATATGAAGAAGAAAGAGACTGCTTTGGAAACTGCTGTGGAAACATCTAATGCATTCTCAGTGCTACCCGAGGAATGTGAGTCTACTACTGGGAACGTCACGACGAACGACACCAAGGAAGGTAAAAATATTGTTGTTGTTGGGGATAGCCAGGTTAGGTATATGGATAGAGCCTTCTACTTGAAGGATAGGAGTAGGAGACAGACGGTGTGCTTTCCTGAGGCTGGGAAGGAGGATATTGTTAGCCGGCCTGACATCATGAACGGTAATGGGATCAATCCTATTATCTGCCTCAGTGCCGGAGGCAATGATGTAGGCAAGTGTAGAATGAGAATTTAGTTATAAGGTTCAGGACAGCAATAGACATAATTAGGAAGAAGGGGGGGTGCCCTGTTATATGTGGCATTTTGCCAAGAAAGGCTGTTGGAAATGAATGGTTGTCCAGAGCAATTGGTGTTAATTGTTGGCTGGACAAACACTGTAAGGGTAATGCAGTACCATTCATTGACAACTGGGACCACTTCTATGGCCGAAATGACATGTATGCCAGGGATGGGGTTCACTTATCCAGGGCAGGTGTAGCTTTTCTTGCTAGCTCAGGTGAGGGGGTTGTTAGGACTTTAAACTAGGATTAATTACAGGTTTGTGTTTAGAAATGAAAAATAGTGAGTATGGATATGTTGACTTAGGCTTTGATATTATGAATCTTAATAATAACAGTCATGGAGTAACGCTGGGTAATGATAATTTCAGAAATTGTGTAAAAGCAAAGGTGAATAGGAAAAGTGTGGAGAAGAAAAAACATATGATCGTATTTTATGCTAACAGTTGAAGTGCAAGAAATAAGATTATTGAACTACGTTTGGTAGTGTGTGCTGGGAACTTTCATGTCATTGCAATAACTGACACGGGGTATGATTTAAAGAGTCGGGATATGATTGCTGAGTTTAATATTCAAGGGTTTAAGTTGTTCCATGTGGATAGATATAATGGGAAGGGAGGAGGAGTTGCATTATATGTGCGGGAAAATATTAATTGTTGTGTAAAAACAGGTATAAAAATAGATGAACTAGTAACAGAATCCGTTTGGGTTTAGTTTGTAGAAGGTCAAGAAAAACTAATTCTAGGTGTAATATACCGACCTCCAGGCTTGGATCACGATAGAGGGAAACTTCTTTGGGACGAAATTGTTAGGGCTTCTAGAGACACTAATGTAGTGATAGTAGGGGATATTAACTTTAGTCAAATCGACCGGTAATCTGGAGTCCAGTGACTTTATGGAAACAGTTCGGGGCTGTTTTCTGAAGCAGTGTGTAACAGAGCCTACCAGGAGTAATAATTTGCTCGACCTAGTCTTGTCAAATAAGGAAACTCGTGAAATTAAGACACATGTGCAATATCTGGGTATCTTTATTGTAGACGTTTCACCATCCAGTGGCTTTATCAATGCAAATTCCAGGACGTGACTTGAAGACAGTAGGACTATATACAGAAGATGAGGTAATCAGTCCCTCAACCTTGGAGTAGGTGCGAAGAGCACCGTAGCCGTGAAGAATCTTCACGACTACGGTGCTCTTCGCACCTACTCCAAGGTTGAGGGACTGATTACCTCATCTTCTATATATAGTCCTACTGTCTTCAAGTCATGTCCTGGAATTTGTATTGATAAAGACACTGGATGGCGAAACGTCTATAATAAAGACACCCAGATGTTGCACATGTGTCTTAATTTCATCTTGTCGGTATTATATACCATTCTTGCACAAGGAAACTCGTAACTAATCTGGAGGTCACTGAAGAGCTTGGCGCAAGTGATCACAAATCCATCACTTTTAGCATTAACTGGGAATACAAGAATAATGATAATACGGTAAAAATCCCTGATTTTCGTTCTGCTGATTATAGTGGACTTAGGGAACACCTGCATAATCTCGATTGGGGTTATCTAGCCAATGATTTTATTGACGATGATCATACTTATGATCACGAAGGGATCTGCTTTTATGATTTTTTCTTAATAATGTACACCGTTCTCAGAGTATATACATTCCCCAGAGGGAAATTAGGTCTAAAAATAACGATCCCAAATGGGTTAACAGGAGGCTAAAGCATCTATTAGGGGAGAAAAGGGAATTTATAGGCGCATCAGAAGAGGAGAGATTAACCTTACTGACCAATATGTTCAGCTTAAAAGAGAAGTAAAAAAGGAGATTACAACAGCTAAACGTGACTATGAAATTAGAGTTGCTAATGAATCAAAGACCAATCCAAAGGGGTTCTTTCAGGTGTATAGGACGAAGGTGAAGGAAAAAGTAGGACCTCTAAAAATTGGGAATGGACAGCTGACGGATAACGAACTGGAAATGTGTTCCTTATTTAATGACTATTTTTTGTCAGTTTTTACACAGGAAGACATAAATGAGATTCCAGAAATTAATAATTATTCGGTTCTTGATGAATTCAGATTAACTAATATTACTGTCACGAGGGACATGGGTATCAAACAGATAGACAAACTGAAGCAAAATAAGTCCCCGGGACCCGACGAGTTGTTTTCCAGGGTACTTAAGGAATGCAAGATGGAACTTAGTCAGCCATTAACGAGTGTGTTTAATGTGTCCATCCTTACCAGTGTTGTGCCAGAGTTGTGGAAGATGGCTAATGTGGTTCCTATATTCAAATCAGGGGATAAGTCCATTATCCTTCAAATTACCGTCCAATAAGCCTGACATCTATAGTGGGCAAGTTATTAGAATCAATTATAGCTGACATTATTAGAAGTCATATTGAAGAGCATAATTTGATTAATGAATCTCAGCATGGGTTCACGAGAGGTCGCTCCTGCCTTACAAATTTTCTGACGTTCTTCAATAGAACATTTGAGGCAGTAGGCAGTGATAAAGAATATGATATTGTTTATTTGGATTTTAGTAAAGCCTTCGATAGAGTACCTCACAAGAGACTCTTAAAGAAAAGTGGCAGCTCATGGTATAGGAGGCAAAGTTTTAGCATGGATAAGAGGCATGGCTTACCATTAGAAAGCTGAGAGTTTCCATTAATGGGGTCAAATCTGAATGGGGATTAGTCACTAGTGGCGTTCCACAAGAATCAGTTTTAGGCCCTCTCATGTTCATAATTTACATTAATGACCTTGAAGGGATTACGAGTGACATGAGCAAATTTGCTGATGATACAAAGATAGGCCGTATGATTCATTCTGAAGAGGATGCCAATGAACTCCAGGAGGATTTGAACAAATTAATGTCTTGGTCTGAAAAATGGCAGATAAAGTTCAATGTGGATAAGTGTAAGGTACTAGTCTTGGTAATGAAAATAACCCTTGAAGCTATAAACTAGGTGAAGTAGAGCTTAATCATACAGAATGTGAAAAAGTCTTGCGAGTCATGGTGAGCAGAAATCTAAAGCCAAGACAGCAGTGCCTTAGTGTGCACAACTAGGTTAACAGATTACTAGGATTTATCTCAAGAAGTATAAGTAACAGAAGTTCAGAAGTTATTTTACAGCTCTATACATAACTAGTGAGGCCTCATTTGGATTATGCTGCTCAGTTTTAGTCTCCTTACTACAGGATGGACATAGACTCATTAGAGAATATACAGAAAAGAATGTCTAAAATGATTTACTGTGTAAGGAATCTCCCGTATGAAGATAGACTTAAAGCCTTAAATCTCCACTCTCTGGAGAGGCGTAGAATGAGGGGAGATAGCATTGAGATTGAAAACATCAAAGAAATATGCAAGGAGAACATTACTGAGATAGTAAATTTTCTGAGAATTGAGGGGGACTTGAAAGGGAGAAATCAGTCAATCAAACTGATTTTCAAGTCAGAAACTGTGCAGAACAGGATCCTGCAAGAGAAATCACGGCTGAAGGAATCATCAACATACAAGAGGGTGTTCCTGGACACACACACACTCACACACACACACACACACACACACACACACACACACACACACACACACACACACACACACACACACACACACACACACACACACACACACACACACACACACACACATACACACACACACACATACGCACACACACACACACACACACACACATACACACATACACACACATACACACACATACACACACACACACACACACACACACACACACACACACACACACACACACACACACACACACACACACACACACACCGCTTGAATCCACATTGTTCACAAAAACAGGAAAAAAATCATTTTGACCTCCATTTGAGGTTATACAGAGCCTGGAAGGAGAGGTATTATGGTTTGATCCATGGAAAACAGAGTATCTTTAATTCATTGGATAAACAGTCCATCAAGCTCAAGACAGCTGCTACACAACAGAACAGAAAGCAAACAGTAACTACGCTCTGGCTGTACTCTTCTCAAGGACATCACTTTGTCAGAGATCATTCATTCCTAGAATGAGTTGAGTCTCGAGTCTGGAACATGTTCGTACAGCATAGTGACATCATCCCGCCTAAAGAAATGTTCACGCAGAGCAAGATGGATTCAACACCCGAAGTTAAGCCAGCCTAGTAACCAGACCAAGACAATGAGTAAGTATCCTCAAGTTTTAGTCGACAACTATCATAGGATGTGATGACTCAGTCCTAATACACAGTACTTTAACACTAACCTTTGATATGTAATTTATTTAAAAGGTGATTTAAATACGACCACCAGCAGTTTTGTAAGAATATTGCGGTGCCATGTTGATACTTTTGCTAACTGTGAATAATCTTACCGTAACTTCATTTATATGGAAAGATGTTTTGTTGATGTTTCTGTGTTAACTGGTAAAACAAATATTTTTTCAGTCCATCGGTAGCTATTATGAATGTCTCAATGACAACTTCACACCCGGGTGGATACCATTACACTCAACTCTAATAAATAGTCAGCAGAGAAAAAAACAAACCACGAATAATGGGTTGTGGCCTCCAGCTGGTGGGCTGTTAACATGTGATCACTGCTGGCCACACCCCTGGCGGTGAAGGTTATGGATAAGTACCAGTGGTCACCCACTCAACACGAGTCATCCTACCCACCGTGGGTCACCCACCTACCGCGAGTCACGAACTTGTTATAACAAGGGTTATCTACTCACCACGAGACACCCTACCCACTAGAAATCACGAGTCAGTTCCTATAAAGGTGTCCCACCCACTAAGATTACTAACCAGGTATGACAAAGGTTTGTTACACCCCACCTGGGTCACGAACTAGTTACGATGGAGGTCATCCCACTCACCAGGGTTACGAGCTAGTTACTACTAGCGTAATCCCACCCAGCTTGCGCTAGAGTCTACGGTGGAAAGAGAAGGCAAGCTGTTTGCTCGCCGTGGAAGGCTTCCTCTGCTGTTTCATGTTCGGATGCGGGCTGCCCACCTTTAGTGTGTCCTCGAAGTATCTGTGATCAGTGGTTGGGCTCTCTCACTGACTTTGAATGGTTCCTAAATGGGGACCTCTAAGTGCCAAGCTCCAGAGATGACTGAGGCAAATTTCTTGAGCATGGTTTGGTTCATACTTTAAGGTTACAGGTCTATTCTGATGGGTAAAAGGAGTTGGGATGGTGCTATCTTTGCGGTGATCACTGGTGAAGACTTGCATTTACCAAGTCTTGTGTTCTCTGATAATCTGCACGAAATATGGGATTTTTTTTTAATTCTCATCTACCAATATTCTCTATAGTGTGTACGTGACAAGTGGAGGAGAAAAGGGTTAACGACGTTTTTCTCACCATGAGAGGCGAGTTTCGCTCGCTTTTCAGCGTGTTATATGCCGTTTTTACACTTGTCTAGTATATGGTCCTTGTAATATTAGAACTAAAAATCTCAGAAGTTTGAAGAGTTTTATGGATGTCACAGTGACTGACGTCCTGACATGTTAAGGGCACTTAATTAGCCCTCTTTATTGCCAGTAGATGGCAACATTGTCCGAGGGCATTGCCAGTAACTAGACTGGGCTTTGAAGACCTGGAGGCGGCAGTTTACGATTTTGTGCCAAACTGCACGTCTTAATGTGCGTTTGGCATGATGTGAACTCCAAGAAACTAGACTAATATGCTTGAGGGATCATATAGTAATATCTGTAGTAATACATCACACTTCCTTACCTTATTTGTTTATAGTTTGCATTGTATAATTGTATAATCTAGTGCAAGGTAGGCAGGTGAGGTAAATAATCTTTAGAGCTGGCCAAGTATCAATTTCCATACACCATGTATCCAACTTCGTACCAATCAAAGCTTCATTTAGTTACCAGTTACACTGGGACATTGAACCTGGTAATGAACCAGGTAACAGGTGCCAAGCACATCACACTGGTAAGTATACACAGGTGTAATTTTGACAGCCACATCTGGAGGAAGTGTGCATCATTGATAGAACACGGGGAGAGGCTGTCAGCCTCTAGGTGAATGGGCTGACACTAATTAATAGTAAGTGAGGTATACACACAGAAAATAATCCATATGAAATCCTCGCTGCTTTCGTCCTGATATCTGGCTTAGGTGGATCCTGGCTAGGTTAATTTAGACAGTGGTCTATACAGTGACTTCATGCATCACATGTCACTATCTTTTGCAAGTGGCAGGCTCTGCTGGCCCTTCTCCCCGTCTATTGGCCCTCCCTGTCTGATGGCACTCCCTTCCCGTCTGTTGTTCCCTCCATGTTTGTTAACCCTTCATCCTCGTCTTTTGACTCTCCTTTCCGGTCTGCTGACCCTCCCTCCCCGTCTCTTGGCACTCCCTCCCCTACTCATAACCCACCCTTCTTCCCGGGCTCATAACTCACCCTACCTCCTCCCCTCCCGTCTCAACACTCGCAGCTTGAAAAAGCAGTTCATTAAACAGATTAGTTGAAGGAGTATGTTTTTGCTAGTACGAGCCACATATTTGAGAGCGTGCAGGTAAAGCACGGGCCACGTTGAGGGATTTGATCGTCTATAAACAGCAGTAGTAACTCACGCCGGCAAAAAAGCTCTTAGTGCTGCTGCTCCGGCAAAAAAATATCGTGTGAGACCAATAACGAGGAATTGGTGTAAGAAAAGCAA
This sequence comes from Cherax quadricarinatus, assembly GCF_038502225.1. Lineage (NCBI taxonomy): Eukaryota > Metazoa > Arthropoda > Malacostraca > Decapoda > Parastacidae > Cherax > Cherax quadricarinatus. The sequence continues at coordinate 27,774,041 of NC_091331.1, forward strand.
ATCTAGAAATAATTCGGCTGTATTAAAGGGACTACCAAATGTTGGGACCTGAAGGTATGTGAGGTACTGGTACCTGACGGTAAGGTATGTGAGATGCTGGTACCTGAAGGTAAGGTATGTGAGGTGCTGATACCTGAAAATAAGCTATGTGAGGTACTGGTACCTGAATGTAAGGTATGTGAGGTTCTGGTACCTAAAGGTAAGGTGTGTGAGGTACTGGTACATGAAGGTAAGGTTTGTGAGGTACTGATACCTGAAGGTAAGGTATGTGAGGTACTGGTACCTGAAGGTAAGGTACATATGTGAAGTACTGGTGGGTCCTGCTGATACCTTCTGTGGGTGCTGCTGGTACCTTCTGTGGGTTCTGGTACCTTCTGTGGGTGCTGCTGGTACCTTCTGTGGGTGCTGCTGGTACCTTCTGTGGGTGCTGCTGGTACCTCCTGTGGGTACTGGCACCTTCTATGGGTGCTGACACCTTCTGTGGATGCTGGTACCTTCTGTGGGTGCTGGCACCTTCTGTGGGTGCTGGTACCTTCTGTGGGTGTTGGCACCTTCTGTGGGTGTTGGCACCTTCTGTGGGTGTTGGCACCTTCTGTGGGTGCTGGCACCTTCTGTGGGTGTTGGCACCTTCTGTGGGTGCTGGCACCTTCTGTGGGTGTTGGCACCTTCTGTGGGTGTTGGCACCTTCTGTGGGTGTTGGCACCTTCTGTGGGTGTTGGCACCTTCTGTGGGTGTTGGCACCTTCTGTGGGTGTTGGCACCTTCTGTGGGTGTTGGCACCTTCTGTGGGTGTTGGCACCTTCTGTGGGTGTTGGCACCTTCTGTGGGTGTTGGCACCTTCTGTGGGTGTTGGCACCTTCTGTGGGTGTTGGCACCTTCTGTGGGTGAGAGTGCACGCTCGCCAAAGATTATTAACATTGACTTGGCATTTATTTTGAAGATTCTTGTTATGCAACCTTCAGTTTTTTTTTCCAATTGTGCCAGTAAAGTATTGTGCTCCCTAAACTTATGATCTTCCAAAATAATTATTCCCAGGTCCTTTTCATTCAATTTCTTCTTTGGTAACCGTTTTGGATATTGTCTCCGTTTTTCGATGTTTTATTTTTCCGTAGTGGACTATCTGAAATCACATCAGTTGCTCCTGATTCTTTTTTTCGTATATTTAGAGGCCCTATACGATCTCCATAATTAATACTGGACGTTATACAAGAATCAGTCGGACAATATGGACAATCTGCTTAATATTTTTTTCATTTTCATATAAATAAGTCTACAAATATAAATGTCTTCCCCAGAATGCGACCCACAACATTCGCCTAACACGCAGGTACCTACTTCATGTTAGGTGTACAGGGGCAATAGATGTAATGAAACGTTTCAACTTGTCTCGCAATCGATCTTCAATCATTTATTTAGAAACCAGAGGCGCTACCACTTGAGCTACGAGCCACTAGTTTATCTTTGTTGTGCCTTCTATGACAACCTGGAGTAGTATTTGGTTTAGATGATTACCGTCTTTGAGACTAAAGCTCCTTTTAATTCGCTCTTCATTTTGAAGATCCAGTGTTGCAGACTATAGAATCTTTGGTCTGCTTGGAGAAGGTAGTTTTCCCTCTTTTGAGAGCTGTCAGTAACAGTTACCACCATTTCTGTCCGAGTAAAGAATTAATATACATTACCAGTTGTCTGGTTAAAGATGGACAAACAAGTATGCGTGACTGTGTCAACAGCGTCACAGGGTAACCGGTGTCGTGCAACACGCGTCACAGTAACTAGTGTCATACTGTCACGCGTCACTGCACCAGCGTCACATTAAGGTTATGCTCTTCACATGCAATTTAAGTTTTTGTGCCCTAGTGACCGAGTGAGCAAACCACAACACACTTGTGTTTTTGCCTGGGTAACTCTACTCCCTCTTCCCTCCCTACCCCTTACCTGTCTTCTGCCCGCTACCACCCTCCGTCCCTCCCCGTCCCCGCAATCCATCCCTTCGCTCCAGAGCCAAACCTCCCTCCGCCCCTCTCAAAGCCCTCCCATCCAACAAGTTACAACCCCCCACCACACCCAACTGACTCTGTGCCCTCTCCCACCCCATCATCGGCCTCCCACATCTCACCCATCTTCTATATTCCTTATTTTTGCATTTTACATAAATATTTTTAGCTCTCAATGAAGTGGGCTTAATCCTTACTCTATTTTGTCTTGTGATTGCTCAGCCTGCAAATGATTAAACTGTTTACTTATCATTGTTGGGAAGAGACAGTTTACTCCTCCGCATTATTTCTTCTCATATTGTACATTGTGCTGTTTACCTACTGAGTTCTTTCATAGACTTGTCTTGAAAAATTCCCACTCCAAAATTACCCTCATTTTCATATAACCTCAAAATTACTAACTCTTGTGATCTATATATTAAAAAATTGCTTCCCCATCAACTTCTTGCGAACAAGAAAACGGAGGGGCTTCAGTACCATGGTGTTAGATTTATATTGGGAACACTCTTCTCAACATATTTAACTTGTATGCTACTGCTGATATGTGTAATTATCTGGAGCTCCCAGCTTGTGCTTGGTTTGAACCTGCTCTTATTATTAGAGATTAAGTGCAAGACACAGAAACATTGGAAACTCACAGTTTTGTAATCGTAATGGTAAACAACTTTCGTCAGTCTTAGTCATATTGTGCAAATTGTAGGTGACTTTGAACTAGACTTACCATAATTTCCTTGATTCAAACCTTGATTCAAACAAAGCAAAGCGCATACACTAAATTATTATTATATTCACAGAGAATTATTATTAAATAATTGGCCCAAGCTCACTCCTTAGGCCTCCGAGGCAATCTACCATCCTTCCTTAAAAACTTCTTAACTGATAGACATTTCTGTGTTCGGGCTAATAATATGCTCTCCCAGGACTTTGTCCAAACTGAAGGTGTCCCCCAGCGATGTGTTCTGAGCACAACTTTTTCTCCTTGCTTTAAATGATTTGGCCTCTCTTCTTCCATCCAATATTTGGTCATCACTATGTTGATGACTTCGCTACAGCTTGTGCAGGCGCTGACTGTCACCTCATTGCAGTTTCTCTCCAGCATGCAGTCAACCGTGTTTCCAATTGGGCCACAACGCATGGGTTTAAATTTTCCAGTACTAAAACTCACCATGTTACTTTCACTAGACGTTCTGTCGTCTCTGATCATCCATTGTACCTCCATGGCTCACGTATCCCAGAATGTGATACGGCCAGGCTTCTAGGCTTTCTGTTTGGCCTTAGGTTATCCTGGAAACCTCACATTACCTCTCTGAAGGCAACTTGTCACAGCCGGCTGAACCTTCTTAGAACCCTCGCTCATCTTTCATGGGGAACTGATCGTCGAACTCTTCTTCGCCTACATTCAGCCCTAATTTTATCGAAACTCGATTGTGGTGACCAGATCTATTCGGCGGCGTCGCCTGCTACTCTCTCTAGCCTTGCGCCCATCCATCACCAGGGATTACGTTTATGCCTCGGTACTTTTCGCTCTTCACCTGTTGAAAGTCTCTGTGCAGAAGTGAATATTCCATATTTGTCCGATCACCGTGATGCTTATTGCCTTCGCTATTATGTTCGCTCTCATGATCTCAATCCTTCTATATATAGAATAGTCACTGATGGTAGTAGATATTATTTGTTCGTCGCCCCTATTTACTCCATCTCTTGTCTCTTCACCTACATTTGCTCTTGTCTTCCCTTCAGTTACCACCTTTCTATGTTCGTGTAGCATCTTACTTTTCCCTACCCCCTTGGGAAGTTCCAGCTGTTCGTGTCTGTTCTTTCTCACTGCCATACGCGAAAGCCCAACTGTCTATGGTAACTTCACGCTCTCTTTTTCTTGATCACTTCCGCTCTCATTCTTATGCAATCGCAGTGTACACAGATGGTTCTAGGTCTTCTGACGGTGTCGGATTCGCAGCAGTGTTTCCAGACACTGTCGTGCGAGGGCATTTGCTATCCTCAGCTAGCATTTTTACTGCTGAATTATATGCCATTCTTGCAACACTTATCTGTATTGCATCTATGCCTGTGTCACCATTTGTGGTTGTTTCAGACTCCCTTAGTGCTTTCCAGGCTATACGAAAATTTGATTCACCTCAGCCCCTAGTTTTCTGTATCCAACTTTGGCTACACCATATCTCTACCAAACACAAAGATATTGTTTTTCATTGGGTCCCTGGTCATGTTGATGTACAGGGCAAAGAGCAGACAGACACTGCTGCACGGTCAGCAGTACATGACCTCCCAGTTTCATATAGAGGTGTTCCATTCACGACTATTTTGCTGTAATTGCTACTCACCTTCACACCCATTGGCAACAACGTTAATCTGATCTGCTCTATAACAAACTTCATTCTATTAAACCGAGTATAGGTTACTGGCCATTTTCTTGTCATCATTGTCGAGGTTGGGAGACTACTCTCTCTCCCGTCTTTGCATCGGCCACACTCGTCTTACTCACGGGTATCTCATGGAGAGGTGCCCTGTTCCAGTATCTATTAGCCACATTCTGTTGGACTGTCCACTTTATCAATGAGCACGCAGAATTTACCTCCAACGTCGTCTCCGCTCTGCAGCTCTTTCTTTACCCTCCTTTAATCCGGACTCTCTCATTGGCTTTTTAACAACAACTTATGAAGATCGGAGAAGGGCGAAGAAGGCCTCAGACAGAGTTTAGGCTAGGCGGCCAAAGACTGCAAACCTCACTCAAGGAAAAAGATCTAGGGGTGAGTATAATACCGAGCATGTCGCCAGAGGCACACATTAATCAAATAACTGTTGCAGCATATGGGCCCATACTGGAGTACGCAGCACCAGTTTGGAACCCACACCTGGTCAAACAGGTCAAGAAATTAGAGAAAGTGCAAAGGTTTGCAACAAGGCTAGTTCCAGAGCTAAGGGAAATGTCCTACGAAGAGAGATTAAGGGAAATCGGTCTGACGACACTGGAGAACAGGACGGTCAGGGGATACATGATAACGTCATACAAAATACTGCGTGGAATAGACAAGGTGGACAGAGACAGGATGTTCCAGAGATAGGACACAGAAAAAAGGGGTCACAATTGGAAGCTGAAGACTCAGATGAGTCAAAGGGATGTTAGGAAGTATTTCTTCAGCCACAGAGTTGTTAGGAAGTGGAATAATCTGGCAAGCGATGTAGTGGAGGCAGGAACCATACATAGTTTTAAGATGAGGCATGATAAAGCTCATGGAGCAGGGAGGGGAGGACCCAGTAGTGGTCAGTGAAGAGGCTAGGGCCAGAAGCTGAGTCTCGACCCCTGCAACCACAATTAGGTGAGTACAGACACACACACACACACACACACACACACACACACACACACACACACACACACACACACACACACACACACAAACACGCACACACACACACACACACACACACACACACACACACACACACACACACACACACACACACACACACACACACACACACACACACACACACACATATATATGCACACACACACACATACACACACACACAGGACAGAGGACAGAAACAGTGCAGAACAGGATCCTCCAAGAGAAACCGAGGTTGAAGTACTCTGCCGAGTACAAGAGGGTGTTCCTAGACAGAGACAGAACGCAAACAGAATGACAGCATGGAAATAAATGGTATCAAATACCGACACAGTGGAAATATGTGTTTATATTTCCAGAATGACAGCAGCAGAGGGAGAGGACAAAAAAGTGAAAGGAGCTAGGAAGGGAGACAAGGACGGAACCAGCAGAGATCAATCAGAGCAGGACAGAGCAGCAAGGGCAAGCACACACAACCATCCCCAGAACCCCACAACCTATCACACCATCCCAACACAAACTACAATCCATACTCACAGCTTCCGCACAACAGCCAGCTATAGAATCCCACAGTACGATACTAGGTCTCCCACCCTCCCAGGCCTCCCAAGCCACAGTGTTGGAGAGGAAACTGAAGGCATGGTAAACAAACACTGATGGAATAACAAACAAATTGGAGGAGTGGCACGAAAGAGTCAAAGAGGCATCACTGGACATCATAGCTCTCACAGAAACCAAACTTACAGGTATGATAACTGATACCATCTTTCCAATGGGATACCAGATCCTGAGGAAAGACAGAGGGAACAGGGGTGGTGGAGGAGTGGCACTGCTGATCAAAAACCGATGGAATTTTGATGAGCTGGAGAGATGAGACAGCAGAGAAACAAGCGATTACATAGTGGGAACACTTCACTCTGGAGGTCCCAAAGTGGTAATTGCAGTGATGTATAACCCACCACAGAACAGCAGGAGGCCAAGGCAAGAGTATGATGAGAGCAATAGAGCGATGGTTGACACACTGGCTGCAGTGGCCAGAAGAGTTCATGCATGCAGGGCAGAGCTTTTGATCATGGGTGACTTTAACTTGGAGCCACATGGGGGAGAAGATACATGGAGGGCTAAGATGATGGAGGTGGTGCTGGAAAACTTCATGTACCAACACGTAAGGGACGCTACCAGAGAGAGAGAGGAGAGGATGAACCAGCAAGACTGGACCTAGTATCCACCTTGAGTAGTGCAGATATTGAGGACATCACATATGAAATAGCCCTTGGGGCCAGCGATTATGTGGTTTTAAGCTTTGAATACACAACAGAGCTACAAGTGGAGGGGGAAGCAGGAAGGTCAGGGCGAATGAAGCCAAACTACAAGAAAGAGGACTACATGGGAATGAGGAACTTCCTGAACGAGGTTCAGTGGGACAGAGAACTGGCAGGGAAGCCAGTTAATGAGATGATGGAATATGTAACAACAATGTGCAAGGAGGCTGTATAGCCCTTGTGGTTTAGCGCTTCTTTTTTATTATAATAATTATAATAATGTGCAAGGAGGCTGATGAGACATTTGTACCCAAGGTTAACAGGAATAATGAAAAAGCCAGGATGAGCCCATGGTTCACCCAAAGTTGCAGGGAGGCCAAAACCAAGTGTGCTAGGGAATGGAAGAAGTATGGAAGGCAAAGGACCCAGGAGAATAAGGAGAGCAGTCATAGAGCCAGAAATGAATATGCACAGATAAGAAGGGAGGCCCAACGACAATATGAAAACGACATAGCAGCGAAAGCCAAATCTGACCCGAAGCTGTTACACAGCCCCATCAGGAGGAAAAGAACAGTAAAGGACCAGGCAATCAGGCTAAGGAAGAAAGGAGTAGAGACAGCAAGAAATGACCATGAAGTATGTGAGGAACTCAACAAGAGATTCAAAGAAGTGTTCACAGAGAAGACAGAAGAGGCTCCAGAAAGACGGAGAGGTGGGGTACACCAACAAGTGCTGGACACAGTACACACAACCGAGGAAGAAGTGAAGAGGCTTCTGAGTGAGCAAATACCTCAAAAGCAATGGGGCTGGATAACATCTCTCCATGGGTCCTGAGAGAGGGAGCAGAGGTGCTATGTGTACCCCTAACAACAATATTCAATACATCTACCAAAACAGGGAGATTGCCTGAGGCATGGAAGACAGCAGATGTAGTCCCAATCTTTAAAAAAGGAGACTTGGTGGCCTGGTGGTTAACGCTCTCGCTTCACACGGCGAGGGCCTGGGTTCAATTCCCAGCCAGAGTACAAACATTGGACATGTTTCTTTCCACCTGTTGTCTATGTTCCCCATCAGTAAAATGGGTACCTGGGTGTTAGTCGACTGGTGTGGGTCGCATCCTGGGACACTGACCTAATTTGCCCGAAATGCGGAGCATAACAAGAGACTTTCTATATGGTAGTATGTCATTGTTGTCAGCTAGGACTGTATACCATGTACATGTACTTGTAGTAAATAAAGATATTATTATTATTATTATTATTATTATTAAGCACTAAACTACAGACCAGTGTCACTGACATGTATAGTATGCAAAGTCATGGAGAAGATTATCAGGAAAAGAGTGGTGGAACACCTAGAAAGGAATGATCTCATCAGCAGCAGCCAACATGGTTTCAGGGACGGGAAATCCTGTGTCACAAACCTACTGGAGTTCTATGACAGGGTGACAGCAGTAATACAAGAGAGAGAGGGGTGGGTGGATTGCATTTTCTTGGACTGCAAGAAGGCGTTTGACACAGTTCCACACAAGAGATTAGTGCAAAAACTGGAGGACCAAGCAGGGATAACAGGGAAAGCACTACAATGGATCAGGGAATACTTGTCAGGAAGACAGCAGCGAGTCATGGTACGTGGCGAGGTGTCAGAGTGGGCGCCTGTGACCAGTGGGGTCCCACAGGGGCCAATCCTAGGACCAGTGCTGTTTCTGGTATTTGTGACCGACATAACGGAAGGAATAGACTCAGAAGTGTCCCTGTTTGTAGATGACGTGAAGTTGATGAGAAGAATTCATTCGATCGAAGACCAGGCAGAACTACAAAGGGATCTGGACAGGCTGCAGACCTGGTCCAGCAATTGGCTCCTGGAGTTCAACCCCACCAAGTGCAAAGTCATGAAGATTGGGGAAGGGCAAAGAAGACCACAGACGGAGTACAGTCTAGGGGGCCAGAGACTACAAGCCTCACTCAAGGAAAAAGATCTTGGGGTGAGTATAACACCAGGCACATCTGAAGCGCACATCACCCAAATAACTGCTGCGCCTAGCAAACCTCAGAACAGCATTCCGACATCTTAATAAGGAATCGTTCAGGACCCTGTACACCGTGTACGTTAGACCCATATTGGAGTATGCAGCACCAGTCTGGAACCCACACCTAGCCAAGCACGTAAAGAAACTAGAGAAAGTGCAAAGGTTTGCAACAAAACTAGTCCCAGAGCTATGGGGTATGTCCTACGAGGAGAGGTTAAGGGAAATCGACCTGACGACACTGGAGGACAGGAGAGATAGGGGGGACATGATAACGACATACTAAATACTGAGAGGAATTGACAAGGTGGACAGAGACAAAATGTTCCAGAGATGGGACACAGCAACATGAGGACACGGTTGGAAGTTGAAGAGAAAGATGAATCACAGGGATGTTAGGAAGTATTTCTTCAGCCACAGAGTAGTCAGGAAGTGGAATAGTTTGGGAAGCGATGTAGTGGAGGCAGGATCCATACATAGCTTTAAGCAGAGGTATGATAAAGCTCACGGTTCAGGAAGAGTGACCTAGTAGCGACCAGTGAAGAGGCGAGGCCAGGAGCTAGGACTCGACCCCTGCAACCTCAACTAGGTGAGTACACACACACACACACACACACACACACACATCCAAACACCCAAACACACACTAGAGCCATCTGCTTGATCTTTTGAATCAGTGGATCAGTTATTGTCAGGTGAGTTATGGGACCATTGTGTTGCTTTTCGTTGCATTTTTTCCAATATTTGTAACATTGCCATGATTTATCGAACATAAAGGAAGAATTTCATTTTAACATGATAGTAATAAGTCAGCGAGAGTATAATGGTGGTGGTGTTGATGGTGTTCCTACCACTGTGTTGTCTTTGTGTTAGCCTGTCAGGTGGTCAGACCGTTGTGTGTGTTGCCTGCGTATGTCACCTCCGCCCCCTTTCCTCTCTCTCTCTCTCTCTCTCTCTCTCTCTTTCTGCTTCTTCTTCCTCTCTCTGCTTCTTTGTTTTGCACAGGGTTTGACAAGGTTAGGTTACGGATCCCTAACTTTATTGATAAGTTAAGGATTCCTAACTTTATTGACAAGTTTAGGTTTCTAACTTTATTGGCCAGCTAAGAGCTGTTACTTACATCAGCTCATTTGAAGCATTTTTATTGTTATGAAACATACAAGTAGGAAACAGGATGAAGTTGGAGCCATCTGTGGACCAGCAGTTTCATTTGATTAACTGACTTCATCTCGTTGACATCATAATGCTGTACGAATGTGTTCGATACTCGAGTCATCCTGGGGATAAATGATCTCAGATGAAGTGATGTTCTGGAGGAGGGTACAGCCAGAGTGAAGTTGCTGCTTTCTGTCTGTCTTGTGGTATAGAAACTTGCTTCATGCTGTCCTCAAAGTGGAGCCAAATGTGTTGCTTTGAAAATGTTGGCCTTGTACATAACAGTAAGGCCACCCACATCCCTCCTGTGTTGGAGGCTCTGCTGAAATGACAGATCTATCCAGGATGGGTCCAAGCGAGAGATGAGACGTCTTGCTCTGTTCTCTACTCTGTCAAGCAGTTGCGGATTATATGGGGGGCAGGCAAACCAAGAAAGTGGAGCATACTGTAAGCTGTAAGCTTCCTGGTTGCCTTGTTTGCAAGATTTACAACTTGGTTCTTCATGGTCAGTTTGCAGTCGGATTTCACCCCAAGGATATCAACTTCTTTCCCAGGTTCTAACACTCTCCCATTCATACTTGCTACTGCTCTGGCATTACGATCATGGTCTAGAGAAAACCATCATTTGTGTTTTCTCAGGTGCAAATGTTACCTTCCATCGGTTTCCCCAAGCTGATATAGCTCTTAGCTGGTGACTGATGCAGTTTAGAGCAGCTGGCATTTCTTCTCTTGGATAAGTAAACGTTTGAGTACAGTCGTCTGCGTATGCATGGGATTCTGGGATGAGATGAAGGTCATTGAAGTAGACATTCCATAACAGTGGTCCATGCACACTTCCTGTGGAACACTTGCCCCAACAGATGTCTTGCTGATTCTACCAATTCTAAATGCTTGCAGTTTTGCCAAGAGGCCCTGATGCCACCCTCGGTCGAAAGCACCTCTCTCACTCTTTCTCTTTCTTTTTCTCTGCTTCTCTCTCGCTTTCCTCTCTTTGATTCTCTCTGCTCTTTCGCTCTGCTTCTCTCTCTCTCTCTCTCTCTCTCTCTCTCTCTCTCTCTCTCTCTCTCTCTCTCTCTCTCTCTCTCTCTCTCTCTCTCTCTCTCTCTCCCTTGTTATCAATGTTACCAAGAGTCGTTACATCGCATACGAATCAATGTGTTATTACATTCAGCTAACTCTCCTCATATTATCCTGGTTAGTTGTGTAAAACATGGTAAGACCCTGGTAAGACATGGTAAAATATGGTAAGACCCTGGTAACACATGGTAAAACATGGTGAAACCCTGGCAAGACTTGGTAAAATATGGTAGGACCCGCGGAAAATGGTAAGACCCTGGTAAAACATGGTAAGAGTCTGTTAAACATGGTAAAACATGGTAAGACCCTGGTAAACATGGTAAAACATGGTAAGACCCTGGTAAACATGGTAAAACATGGTAAGACCCTGGTAAACATGGTAAAACATGGTAAGACCCTGGTAAACATGGTAAAACATGGTAAGACCCTGGTAAACATGGTAAAACATGTTAAGACCCTGGTAAAACGTGGTAAGACTTTGGTAAAACATGGTAAGACTCTGGTAAAACATGGTAAAACGTGGTAAGACCCTGGTAAAACATGGCAAGACTCTTGTAGAACATGGTAAGACTCTGGTAAAACATGGTAAGACTCTGGTAAAACTTGTTAAAATCCCTGGTAAAACTTGGTAAGACATGGTAAAACATGGTAAAAAACTAATAAAACTTGTTAAAATCCCTGAAAAAACTTGTTAGAAACCCTGGTAAAATCTGTTAAAAACCCTGGTAAAACTTTGTGTGGACTGATAAAGGCAAACAGTGGCTTCATCAGTCCATACAAAGGAGAATGGTGAAGAACAGGAGGAGTTTGAGGTAATCAGTCCCTCAGCCTTGAGTCGATGTGATCAGTTCATCAATCTTGAAAACAATACAGCATATGTGCGAAGAAGTGACTTACATACTGTAGGCAGGAGAGGTGCAGCAAACGTAGGTGGTATCATATTTGCCCAATGTGGAAGTAGGTCATGAAGTCACTGTGTGACGAAACGTTTCCTCATTAAAGGTACCCAAGTGTTGCACATGTGTCTAATTTATCAACTTGTCGGTTCTCTGAGCCATTCATATACATTCATGTCTGATACAGCAACATCTTGGGATCTAAATACAGGGAATTCTTCACTTGCCTAACCCGTAGGCGTGACTCACTTCCACATTGGACAAATGTGATACCACCTATGCCCGCTGCACCTCTCCTGCCTACAGTATATAAGCCACTTCTTCGCACATATGCTGCATTCTTTTCAAGATTGATGGACTGATCACATCGACTCAAGGCTGAGGGACTGATTACCTCAAACTCCTCCTGTTCTTCATTCTCCTTTGTATGGACTGATGAAGCCACTGTGTGGAGAAACGTTTCCTCATTAAAGATACCCAAGTGTTGCACATGTGTCTAATTTATCAACTTGTCGGTTCTATGAACCATTCATATTCAAAAACCATGATTAAACCTATTGAAAACCTTGGTAAAACCTGTTGGAAACCCTGGTAAAACTTGTTGAAAACCTTTTTAAAACATAGTAAAAACCCTGGTAAAACTTGTTAAACGCCCTGGTAAAACTTGGTAAAAATCTTGGTAAAACATGGTAAAAGCCCTGGCAAAACTCGTTAAAACCCCTGGTAAAACATAGTAAAATCCCTTGTAAAACATAGTAAAAACACTGGTAAAACTTGCTAAAACCCCTGGTAAAAACCATTGCGTACAGGCAATAGTAAATAACAATCACAAAGGTCTTCATCAACTGGGACTTTTGTGATAATGATATAACATTAAAATCATTCATATTATAATAATTTAAGTCAGATAATTTTTCAACCAAATCAATAATATTATTGTAAACATTAAAGTAGCAAACTTTGTTAACACTTTGGCAATACTTACCTTGACGTCTAGTGCTGAAGATCGTTGCTGCCTGAGATCTCTAGAGCGCACACACACACACACACACACACACACACACACACACACACACACACACACACACACACACACACACACACACAGGAGGGGCCCAACTGAAAAGAAGGAGACAACTTACGCAAAGGCCCCTAACACCCAACCAAGCAGGACCGAGGAATGAGGGGGAGAGCAGCTTGGAGCGACGATGGTTGTGGGGGACGGGGGTGAAGATATAGAGGAGAATAGGTCATATGCAGAGGGGTGACCATGCCACCAAGAGCTAGAGGAAAATATGAGGGAAAAATTGGCCATGTACAAACAGGAACCAGAGACACAGAGGGAAAAGCAATGGGAGGAGGAGTGGGCAAAGTCAGTGTTTATTCATGGGGGCTTGAGGAGAGCGAGGAAAAGACACACAATGAAAGATGGCAGGAAGAAATACAGGAAATTGAAAACATCATCAAAGAAATAGGCAAAAACGACATGGCTGAGATTGTAAATTTTCAGAGAATAGGGGGGTACTTGAAGGAGAGAAAATGGCCGGTCAAGCTGATCTTCAGGACAGAAACAGTGTGAAACAGGATCCTGCAAGAGAAATCATGGTTGAAGGAATCATCAACATACAAGAGGGTGTTCCTAGACCAAGACAGAACAAAAATGGAACGACAGCAGCTGAGGAAGAGGACACAAAAGCGGAAGGAGCTAGGAAAAGAGACAAGGACAGAATCAGTAGAGGACAACCAGAGCAGGGCAGAGCAACAAGCGCAAGCACACAAAGAACCATCCCCAGAACCCTACAACCAAATACACTATCCCAACACTGCCCACAATCCACACTTACAGCCCCCACCCCACACTATGCTATAGAATCCCGCAGCACACTGCTAGGCCTCCCACCCTCACAGATCCCCCAAAACATAGTGTTGGAGAGGAAACTGAAGGTATTGTACACCATCGCTGATGGAATAATGAATAAGTGGAAGGAGTGGCACGAAAGAGTCAAAGAGGCATTGCCGGACATCATAGCCCTCACAGACACCAAGCTCACAGGGCTGATAACAGATGCCATCTATCCAACGAGATATTAGATCCTGAGGAAAGACAGAGGGAACACAGGGGAGTGGAGGAGCGCCACTGCTGATGAAAAACCAATGGGATTTTGATGAGCTGGAGAGAGAAGACAGAGAAGCAAGAGATTACATAATAGGAACACTTAAGTCTGGAGGTCCCAAGGTGGTAATTGCAGTGATGTATAACCCATCACAGAACAGCAGAAGGCCAAGGCAAGAGTATGATGATAGTAATAGAGTGATGGTTGACACAATGGCCGAAGTGGCCAGAAGGGCTCATGCGAGCAGGGCAAAGCTACTGATCATGGGTGACTTCAACCACAAGGAAATCGATTGGGAGAACTTGCAGCCACATGTGAACCCAGAAACGTGGAGGGCTAAGATGATGGAGGTGGTACTGGAAAGCCTCATGTACCAACACGTAACGAACACTACCAGAGAGAGAGAAGAGGATGAGCCAGCGAGACTGGAGTTATTCACCTTAAGCAGTGCAGATATTGAGGACATCACATATGAAAGACCCCTTGGGGCCAGTGATCATGTGGTTCTGAGCATCGAACACATAGAGTTACAAGTGGAGGGGGAAGCAGGAAGGGCCGGACAAATGAAGCCAAACTACAAGAAAGGGACTACGCAGGCATGAAGAACTTCCTGCACGGGGTTCAGTGGGACAGAGAACTGGCAGGGAAGTCAGTAAACGAGATGAAGAAATATGTGACAACAGTATGCAAGGAAGCTGAGGAGAGGTTTGTACCCAAGGGTAACAGGAATAACGAAAAAGCAGGGATGAGCCCGTGGTTCACCCGAAGGTGCAAGGAGGCCAAAATCAAGTGTGCTAGGGAATGGAAGAGGTATAGAAGGCAAAGGACCCAGGAGAATAAGGAGAGCAGTCGTAGAGCCAGAAATGAATATGCATAGGTAAGAAGGGAGGCCCAAAGAGAATACGAGAATGACATAGCAGCGAAAGCCAGATCTGACCCAAAGCTGTTGTACAGCCACATCAGGAGGAAAACAACAGTCAAGGACTTGGTAATCAGGCTGAGGAAGGAAGGAGGGGAGGTCACAAAAAAATGACAGCGAAGTATGTGAGGACCTCAACCTGAGATTCAAAGAAAGTTCACAGAGGAGACTGGAGAGCCTCCAGAAGGACGGAGAGGTCGGGTACACCATCAAGTGTTGGACACAGTACATACAACCGTGGAAGAAATGTAGAGGCTGCTAGGTGAACTAGATACCTCCAAGGCAATGGGGCCGGATAACATCTCTCCGCGGGTCCTGAGAGAGGGAGCAGAGGAGTTTTGTGTACCACTAACAACTATCTTCAACATATCTGTCGAAACAGGGCGACTGCCTGAAGGATGGAAGACAGCAAATGTAGTCCCTATCTTTAAAAGAAGGAGACAAACATGAAACATTAAACTAAAGACCAGTGTCACTGACGTGTATAGTATGCAAGGTCATGGAGAAGATTATCAGGAGAAGAATGGTGGAGCACCTAGAAAGGAATGAGCTTATCATTGACAGCCGGCACGGTTTCAGGGATGGGAAATCCTGCGTCACAAACGTACTGGAGTTCTATGACAGGGTGACGGCAGTAAGACTAGAGAGAGAGGGGAGGGTACATTGCATTTTCTTTGACTGTAAGAAGAAGTTCGACATAGTTCCACTCAAGAGATTATTGCAAAAACTGGAGGACCAGGCAGGGATACTAGGGAAGGCACTACAGTGGATCAGGGAATACCTGTCAGGAAGGCAACAGCGAGTCATGGTACGTGGCGAGGTGTCTGAGCGGGCGCCTCTAACGTGCGGGGTGCCACAGGGGTCATTCCTAGGGCTGGTGCTGTTTTTGTTATTTGTGAACATGACGGAAAGAATAGACAGGCAGAGCTACAGAGAGATCTGGACAGGCTGCAGGCCTGGTCCAGCAACTGGCTCCTGGAGTTTAACCCCACCAAGTGCAAAGTCATGAAGATTGGGGAAGGGCAAAGAAGACCACAGACGGTGTACAGCCCAGGGGGACAGAGCCTACAAACCTCATTCAGTATAACCCTGGGCACATCTCCTAAGGCGCACATCAACCAAATAACTGCCGCAGCATATGGGCGCCGGACAAACTTAAAAACAGCATTCCGACATCTTAATAAGGAGTCATTCAGGACCCTGTACACCGTGTACGTTAGGCCCATATTGGAATATGCAGCGATAGTTTGGAGCCCTCGCCTAGCCAAGCATTTAAGGAAACTAGAGAAGTGCAAAGGTTTGCAACAAGACTAGTCCTGGAGCTAAGGGGTATGTCCTACAAGGACAGGTTAAAGGAAATTGACCTGACGACACTGAAAGACAGGAGAGATAAGGGCGATATGATAACGACATATAAAATTCTGAGGGGAATCGACAAGGTGGACAGAGACTAGATGTTCTAGAATTGGTACACAGCAGCAAGGGGTCACAGTTGGAAGTTGAAGACTCAGATGAACCACAGGGATGTTGGGAAGTATTTCTTCAGTCACAGAGTAGTCAGGAAGTGGAATAGTCTGTGAAGTGATCTAGTGGAGGCAGGATCCATACATAGCTTTAAGAAGAGGTATGATAAGTTCATGGATCGGGAAGAGTGACCGAGTAGCGGCCACTGAAAAGGCGGGGCCAGAAGCTGTAACTCGGCCCATACAACCACAACTAGGTGACACACACACACACACACACACACACACACACACAGATTTGTGCTATATAATTATGAAGTTAGTTTAATAGCTAAGTGTACATATTAACAATGTCATATATGAGTGATAATAACAAATACCTAAGAAGTAACGAGTGTAAACAATTGTGTATGTGAATTTCTTGGCAGATAATAACTAAGTCATTAATAAATCATAACTTAATATACCAGTAATTAGGTTTCTGGTTTTGTCCACTAAGTTACTGCACTCACTGTGTTGTTTAAAATGCATTGTTGCAACAACAAGTCTCATGTCTTTCGCAGTCTCTTAATTTTCAGATTTTATTTGTGAAGTTGATGACAATGTACGTTAGTAGCGCATATGTTACAATGTACGTTAGTAGCGCATATGTTATAATGTACGTTAGTAGCGCATATGTTACAATGTACGTTAGTAGCGCATATGTTACAATGTACGTTAGTAGCGCATATGTTATAATGTACGTTAGTAGCACATATGGTACAATGTACGTTAGTAGCGCATATGGTACAATGTACGTTAGTAGCGCATATGGTACAATGTACGTTAGTAGCGCATATGGTACAATGTACGTTAGTAGCGCATATGTTACATTGTACGTTAGTAGCGCATATGTTACAATGTACGTTAGTAGCGCATATGGTACAATGTACGTTAGTAGCGCATATGTTACAATGTACGTTAGTAGCACATATGGTACAATGTACGTTAGTAGCGCATGTTACAATGTACGTTAGTAGCACATATGGTACAATGTACGTTAGTAGCGCATATGGTACAATGTACGTTAGTAGCGCATATGGTACAATGTACGTTAGTAGCGCATATGTTACAATGTACGTTAGTAGCGCATATGTTATAATGTACGTTAGTAGCACATGGTACAATGTACGTTATTAGCGCGTATGTTACAATGTACGTTAGCGCATATGTTACAATACGTTAGTAGTGCATATGTTATAATGTACGTTAGTAGCACATATGGTACAATGTACGTTATTAGCGCGTGTGTTACAATGTACGTTAGTAGTGCATATGTTACAATGTACGTTGGTTGCGCATATGTTACAATGTACGTTAGCAGCGAATATGTTGCAATGTACGTTAGTAGCGCATATGTTACAATATACGTTAGTAGCACATATGTTACAATGTACATTAGTAGCGCATGTTACAATGTACGTTAGTAGTGCATATGTTACAATGTACGTTAGTAGCGCATATGTTGCAATGTACGTTAGTAGCGCATACGTTCCAGTACACGTTAGTTGCGCATATATTACAATGTACATTAGTAGCGCATATGTTACAATGTATGTTAGTAGCGCATATGCTATAATGTACGTTAGTAGCGCATATGTTACAATGTACGTTAGTAGCGCATATGTTACAATGTACGTTAGTAGCGCATATGTTACAATGTACGTTAGTAGCGCATATGTTACAATGTACGTTAGTAGCGCATATGTTACAATGTACGTTAGTAGCGCATATGTTACAATGTACGTTAGTAGCGCATATGTTACAATGTACGTTAGTAGCGCATATTACAGTGTACGTTAGTAGTGCATATGTTACAATGTACGTTAGTAGCGCATATGTTACAATGTACGTTAGTAGCGCATGTTACAATGTGCGTTAGTAGCGCATATGTTACAATGTACGTTAGTAGTGCATATGTTACAATGTACGTTAGTAGCGCATACGTTCCAGTACACGTTAGTTGCGCATATATTACAATGTACGTTAGTAGCACATATGTTACAATGTATGTTAGTAGCGCATATGCTATAATGTACGTTAGTAGCGCATATTTTACAATGTACGTTAGTAGCGCATATGTTACAATGTACGTTAGTAGCGCATATGTTACAATGTACGTTAGTAGCGCATGTTACAATGTGCGTTAGTAGCGCATATGTTACAATGTACGTTAGTAGCGCATGTTACAATGTACGTTAGTAGCGCATGTTACAATGTACGTTAGTAGCGCATGTTACAGTGTACGTTAGTAGCGCATATGTTACAATGTACGTTAGTAGCGCATGTTACAATGTACGTTAGTAGCGCATGTTACAGTGTGCGTTAGTAGCGCATATGTTACAATGTACGTTAGTAGCGCATGTTACAATGTACGTTAGTAGCGCATGTTACAATGTACATTAGTAGCGCATGTTACAGTGTACGTTAGTAGTGCATATGTTACAATGTACGTTAGTAGCGCATATGTTACAATGTACGTTAGTAGCGCATATGTTACAATGTACGTTAGTAGCGCATATATTACAATGTACGTTAGTAGCGCATATGTTACAATGTACGTTAGTAGCGCATATGTTACAATGTACGTTAGTAGCGCATATTACAGTGTACGTTAGTAGTGCATATGTTACAATGTACGTTAGTAGCGCATATGTTACAATGTACGTTAGTAGCGCATGTTACAATGTGCGTTAGTAGCGCATATGTTACAATGTACGTTAGTAGCGCATATGTTACAATGTACGTTAGTAGCGCATACGTTCCAGTACACGTTAGTTGCGCATATATTACAATGTACGTTAGTAGCACATATGTTACAATGTATGTTAGTAGCGCATATGCTATAATGTACGTTAGTAGCGCATATGTTACAATGTACGTTAGTAGCGCATATGTTACAATGTACGTTAGTAGCGCATATGTTACAATGTACGTTAGTAGCGCATGTTACAGTGTGCGTTAGTAGCGCATATGTTACAATGTACGTTAGTAGCGCATGTTACAATGTACGTTAGTAGCGCATGTTACAATGTACGTTAGAAGCGCATGTTACAGTGTACGTTAGTAGCGCATATGTTACAATGTACGTTAGTAGCGCATGTTACAATGTACGTTAGTAGCGCATGTTACAGTGTACGTTAGTAGCGCATGTTACAGTGTACGTTAGTAGCGCATGTTACAATGTGCGTTAGTAGCGCATATGTTACAATGTACGTTAGTAGCGCATATGTTACAATGTACGTTAGTAGCGCATACGTTCCAGTACACGTTAGTTGCGCATATATTACAATGTACGTTAGTAGCACATATGTTACAATGTATGTTAGTAGCGCATATGCTATAATGTACGTTAGTAGCGCATATGTTACAATGTACGTTAGTAGCGCATATGTTACAATGTACGTTAGTAGCGCATATGTTACAATGTACGTTAGTAGCGCATGTTACAATGTACGTTAGTAGCGCATGTTACAATGTGCGTTAGTAGCGTATGTTACAATGTGCGTTAGTAGCGTATGATACAATGTACGTTAGTAGCGCATGTTACAATGTACGTTAGTAGCGCATGTTACAATGTACGTTAGTAGCGCATGTTACAATGTACGTTAGTAGCGCATGTTACAATGTACGTTAGTAGCGCATGTTACAATGTACGTTAGTAGCGCATGTTACAATGTACGTTAGTAGCGCATGTTACAATGTACGTTAGTAGCGCATGTTACAATGTACGTTAGTAGCGCATGTTACAATGTACGTTAGTAGCGCATGTTACAGTGTACGTTAGTAGCGCATGTTACAATGTACGTTAGTAGCGCATGTTACAATGTACGTTAGTAGCGCATGTTACAATGTACGTTAGTAGCGCATGTTACAATGTACGTTAGTAGCGCATGTTACAATGTACGTTAGTAGCGCATGTTACAATGTACGTTAGTAGCGCATGTTACAATGTACGTTAGTAGCGCATGTTACAATGTACGTTAGTAGCGCATGTTACAATGTACGTTAGTAGCGCATGTTACAATGTACGTTAGTAGCGCATGTTACAATGTACGTTAGTAGCGCATGTTACAATGTACGTTAGTAGCGCATGTTACAATGTACGTTAGTAGCGCATGTTACAATGTACGTTAGTAGCGCATGTTACAATGTACGTTAGTAGCGCATGTTACAATGTACGTTATTAGCACATGTTACAATGTACGTTAGTAGCGCATGTTACAATGTACGTTAGTAGCGCATGTTACAATGTACGTTAGTAGCGCATATGTTACAATGTACGTTAGTAGCGCATGTTACAATGTACGTTAGTAGCGCATGTTACAATGTACGTTAGTAGCGCATCTTACAGTGTACGTTAGTAGCGCATGTTACAATGTACGTTAGTAGCGCATGTTACAATGTACGTTAGTAGCGCATGTTACAATGTACGTTAGTAGCGCATGTTACAATGTACGTTAGTAGCGCATGTTACAATGTACGTTAGTAGCGCATGTTACAATGTACGTTAGTAGCGCATGTTACAATGTACGTTAGTAGCGCATGTTACGTTAGTAGCGCATGTTACAATGTATGTTAGTAGCGCATGTTACAATGTACGTTAGTAGCGCATGTTACAATGTGCGTTAGTAGCGCATGTTACAATGTACGTTAGTAGCGCATGTTACAATGTACGTTAGTAGCGCATGTTACAATGTACGTTAGTAGCGCATGTTACAATGTGCGTTAGTAGCGCATGTGTACGTTAGTAGCGCATGTTACAATGTACGTTAGTAGCGCATGTTACAATGTACGTTAGTAGCGCATGTTACAATGTACGTTAGTAGCGCATGTTACAATGTACGTTAGTAGCGCATGCGTTAGTAGCGCATGTTACAATGTACGTTAGTAGCGCATGTTACAATGTACGTTAGTAGCGCATGTTACAATGTACGTTAGTAGCGCATGTTACAATGTACGTTAGTAGTTACAATGTACGTTAGTAGCGCATGTTACAATGCATGTTACAATGTACGTTAGTAGCGCATGTACGTTAGTAGCGCATGTTACAATGTACGTTAGTAGCGCATGTTACAATGTACGTTAGTAGCGCATGTTACAATGTACGTTAGTAGCGCATGTTACAATGTACGTTAGTAGCGCATGTTACAATGTACGTTAGTAGCGCATGTTACAATGTACGTTAGTAGCGCATGTGTTACATCGACCAGACTGAAATACTAATTGGCTTATTTGTTTCTCACATTCTTTGTTAAAATGAATAAATGTATTTTTTTTTAAATTCAGTTACTGCCAGATGAGAAGTAGTACACATCAAGGGACGGGTGTACGTTAGTTTGATCGACCAGACTGAAATACTGATTGACTTATTTGTTTCTCACATTCTTTGTTAAAATGAATAAATGTATTTTTTTTTAAATTCAGTTACTGCCAGATGAGAAGTAGTACACATCAAGGGACGGGTGAGTGTTTGATCCATGGCGAGTGAGTCTTAATGTAAGAGTCCAGTGCAGTCTCACTTGCCGTGGGCTGAAGCTTCACTCGTTCCCTGATTTGTTTGTAGTCGTGTTGCTCTGATTTCATGAGTCAAGTGGTATCACTTTATTTCATTTTAGAATATCAGTTCATTATTTTTTTTTAACGTAGAATATTTACAACCTCATGTATGGGTGTGTATGGACGGTATGTCTTCCGTATGATGATGGACCAAGTACTAAACTAACAATTGAAAAATGTTGATTAATGAAGTGTCGAGGCTTTTCAGCGTTTTACCGCGTTTTATCAAGGTTTAATCATGTCACAGTCTCTTCCCTCCTCCCCATCCTTCTCACCTTGCAAACTCTTGCAACATAAAGAGTGGCTGGTGTACGCCAGTCGAGACGCCACCTTACTGCGATGAGTATCTCGTATAAGCTTCCGTAGCCAGGTTCCAAGATACTGGTCTTATCCGCTGTTATTTACTGGCGGGATCCACGCCAGATGCTCCGCTCATACCTCGCTACTGTTATCTTCTCTTCCGCCCAATAAATAGAGCTACTGGCAATATTGCATGTCGTACTTCATGCGTGACTAAATGCATTAAAAAGAGGATGTATATTCCCACACTATCAATGATCTGTAAAAATAATACAACAGACACCTCATATATGCCATTACACCAGTCTTGTTATGACGCGGGTACAATGGTAGACGACTTGTCAAACAGCTTAAATTCTTCCTGAGTTTTATTAATTGTAAGTAAATCTATTTGCATAACCCTAAACCAGTATTCATAATAAAATCAAAACTATTTTTACGAAGCTTGGTTTAATTATATTTCTCTCAACCATAGGCCACCTTGATACGACTTTCTCGGCCTTTTGAAAATCAATTGGACAGTTAAAATCTTACACATAAACAAGAGAGCATTAGACCTGTTCAGTTCTAATGTTATATTTATGTTGTAATCTTAATTTAAGGCTTTTCCCAATTTGACCATAATAAACTTCATTACATTTTTTACATGGAATCTTGTATACACAACCATCAGCATTTTTTGGGGCGAATTTTTAATAAGAATTTTTTTTTACTGTATGAAGATTTTTAAATACAACTTTGATTTTAAAATTCTTAAATAGAGAAGGTACATCAAAAAACTTTTCATGGTAAGGGAGAACAAACATATTCTTGTATTAATGTTGGTAGAATTACCGAGAATATGTTTGGTAAAAGAACACAAGTGCAACTAATGTGACATTGTGGCAACGTTTCGCTCTCCGGAAGCTTTATCAAGCCGTTACAAATAATACATGGACACAGAGGGTATATATAGGCTTAGAGTGAGGTGTAACACTAGTGGTAGTAGCAGAAACAGCGATTAATGATGATTCAAGGCATTTACCTAATTTTCGCAGATTTAAATGCCTTGAATTATCATTAATCACTGTTTCTAACACAATCAAGCAAAATAAAGGCAGCTTCATCATCTCTGAAGTATTAGCAAAAATCCTCCTCAAAACAGTAAACCCAGCCATCACATGGTCTCCGCTGCTAATACTACACAAGAACATAACAGAGGAGAAACAGGCTTTCTCAAATCCAACCACTAACAGAAATAAGAATTAAGAGTATAATGGAGAGCAGGGTCGCAGATGAACAAGGAGGATTTAAGAAGGGTAGAGGATGTATAGATCAAGTGTTTACAGTGAAGCATATAAGTGAACTGTATTTAGATAAGGGTAAAGAGGTTTTCGTTGCACTTATTGATTTTGAAAAGGCATATGATAGGGTGGATAGGGAAGCAGTGTGGCATATGTTGTAAGTGTATGGAATACGTGGTAGATTACTAAATCTGTTAAGACTTTTTACGAGGATAGTGAGCCTCAAGTTAGTGTATGTAGGAAAGAGGGACATTATTTCCCAGTAAAAGTAGGCCTTAGACAAGGATGCGTGATGTCACCATGGCTGTTCAATATATTTATAGATGGGGTTGTAAGAGAAGTGAATGCTCGAGTATTGGTAAGCGTTGAGGGATTAAAAGATAAAGAATCTAAAACAAGTGGACGTTATCTATGAAAGACGAAGTGAATCATAGAACTGACGAGGGGAGAAAGATGAGTGGTGAACTGACGAGTCTGTGGAGACAAAGAAATTTATCCATGGAAGCAAAGAGGGCAATGTAAGAGAGTATGGTGGTACCAACGCTCTTTTATGGGTGTGATGCATGGGTTGTGAATGTGGCAACAGCAAAAAGATTGGAGGCATTGGAGATGTCGTGTCTGAGGACAAGGTATGGTGGGAATATTATGCAGAGAATCCGTAGTTTGGAGATAAGGTGGTGTGGGGTTTCCAAAAGTATTATCCAGAAGACTGAGAAGGGGTTCTTGAAATAGTTCGGACATTTAGAGAGGATGAAACAAGGTTGAAAGACTTGTAGGGCATATAAATTTGTAGCGGAAGGAAGGCGGGGTAGGGGTCGTCCTAGGAAAGATTGGAGGGAAAGGGTAAAGGAGGTTTTGTTTACGAAGGGCTTAGACTTCCAGCAAGCATCCGTTGAACGTGTTAGATAGCAGAAAGTGGAGGCAAATGGATTTTATGACTTGACATGCTGTTGGAGTGTGAGCAATGTAACATTTATGAAGGGACTCAGGGAAACATGTTAGCCTGACTTAAGTCCTGGAGGTGGAGAGTACAGTGCCTGTAGTCTGAAGGTACTGGGTAGCAAGCCTAGTCCCAGAGAAAAGGGGAAATAAACTATGAAGAGAGGGTAAAAGAACTAAATTTGATTTCCAGGGGTGATATGATAATGACCTGGGAGTAGTAATGTCTGAGGATCTCACTTTCAAGGATCACAACAGTGCCACGACCACAAGAGCAAAGAAAATGATAGGATGGATAATGAGAACGTTCAAAACGAGAGATGCCAAGCTAATGATGATCCTTTTCAAATCACTTGTTCTCTCTAGGCTGGAATACTGCTGTACATTAACATCTCCATACAAAGCAGGTGAAATTGCAGATCTAGAGAGTGTACAGAGATCCTTTACTGCACGTATAAGTTCTGTCAAGCACCTTAACTACTGGGAACGCTTGGAAGCACTTGACGTGTACTCGTTGGAACGCAGGAGGGAGAGATATATCATAATCTACACTTGGAAAATCTTGGAAGGAATGGTCCCAAATCTACACACAGAAATCACTCCCTACGAAAGTGAAAGACTGGGCAAGCGATGCAAAATGCCCCCAATTAAAAGTAGGGGCGCCGTTGGTACACTAAGGCAAAACACCATAAGTGTCCGGGGCCCAAGACTGTTCAACAGCCTCCCATCAAGCACTAGGGGAATTGCCAATAAGCTCCTGGCTGCCTTCAAGAGAGAGCTGGACAGATACCTAAGTCAATGCCGGATCAGCCGGGCTGTGGATCGTACGTTGGACTGTGTGCGGCCAGCAGTAAGAAGCCTGGTTGATCAGGCCCTGATCCACCGGGAGGCCTGGTCATGGACCGGGCCGCGGGGGCGTTGATCCCCGGAATAACCTCCAGGTAACCTCCAGATGTACTAAATACTGAAATCAGTTGATAGGGTGGACAGGACCAATCTGTTAAAGAGTCAGGTACACAGGGTCACAGCCGGAATCACAGAAATGTTAAGAAATGCTTCTTTAGCTTTAGAATGATCAGGAGGTGGAATTACCTAAAAAGTAAGTAATGAGACAGGATCTTATCTTGCCTGGCTCATGCAGTCAGGAGAGACAAGAAACCCAGTGGCAGCCAACAGAGAGCCATTGCTGTTTCCTGTGTAGTACTCTCCCGGCAAGTTAGGTTAGGTAAGGTAAGGTTTGTCAGGAAACAGGACAAGTGTTTCCTGACACGGGAGTCAGTCATATGATGACCGACCACTGGAGCTTTTGATCTGACCGAGGACTTCCGCTGGGAGAGTACACAGCCAACGAAATATGCTGATGCCAAACAAGGAATTGCATATTTAGGTTTCTCTGAAGGGGAACCTTTAAGTATTTGCAAAAATATTTTTTCTTCCCAAATTACGTGTACTTCGCTTATAACACGAGAAGGCTTCATCCGATCATCTTCAAATTTTTAATGCTAGTGTACGGCAACTAGGAAAAGATTCTTGGTGTAGTAAGCATGTGCAGGTGCCCTATCACCAAAGTTGTGGAACTTATTCCAAGATTCCCAATAACTTCCAAAATCCTCTGCTGCTTGACTTCAAACGTTCAAAAATGGAGACTGAAATTGAAGTGTGTAGGTGTACATGTACACCTACACACTTCAATTTCAAGTGTCAAACTTTTATTCCCGTGAAACCACGCTAAATATGTCTGAATCTGCCTCTTCTGAATGACTTTATTATATAATGGCTGACGCATCTAATATACAGAATAATCTCTTTAAACATAGATTGTATGCTGGAAAAATTGTTTATATACTTTGTTAAAAATCAATGAATATCAAGTTAGGTAAAAAATTTATAATCTTTGGATTTCCTGAGATAACTGGAGAATGACTTTTCCGATAGAGTTAAAGGAACCACAAAAACAGACGAAGGGAAACAAAAAGTAGCGACTCAAAATTTGTTCAACCGGATGATAGGAAGCAGAAAAAAACAAGTAGTGTAAAGAAGAGATGGACGAGAGCTATATGAGTTCTTTCAAGCAGAATAAATAATTAGAAAGATAAGCAAATGCGACAAAAGAACCATCCATTATGACTAGCATATACACAGAAAAAAAATTGCAAATAATCAGAGATCAACGAATGAAAGAAAATAGTCAAGAACTGAAATAGGTGAAGAATTAGTAGTAAGACAAATTCATTAGTAGAATAAAATGGATGAAAAACAACAATAAAGAACATGTAGAGGGATATAGGCCTAGTGTTAAATACTTGAAAGATAATAAGAAGCCACTGGCTGGCGGAACGTTTCGTTAATTTTAGATTTCCAAATGTTGCACAAGTGTCTCATTCTGCAAGAAAAGAATAGGCTGCTAAGATTAGTTTTTGCATCAAGTAAGAAGATGTGCTGGAAAGAATGGGGAATATTAGGATGCAGGATGACTGCAAGGAATTATGAATTAGACAAGACCTGTTAGAGAAGACCATGAAGTCAATACATTAATTATCTAATTACTTCTCTCCAAGGAAAGTTGAGAGGTCGCAAGAAACTTCGGAATAAAGATACCTAACTCTTGCACATGTATTTTAGTTATCACCAGGTTTAGTTTATTTAGCCGCTCCTAGGAGTGTCGACATACCTTTAGCTCGGAATAGTCTCGTTCCAAACCTCTGCACTTTCTCCAATTTCTTGACATGCGTGTCCAGATGTGTGTTCCTTATAGCTCTTTCCTTACACACTTAAGCAACTATGTACATGCATCTTACAAATGCAAAGATCAAAAATGATCCATTGATAAGAAATCGGTAGTTACTCGAATACAGTCACACAATCACTGAAACGTTAAGAAAAATTGCAAGAAACTGGTAGTGGTGGTGGTGGTGGTACTCACCTATTTGTACTCACCTATTTGTGGTTGCAGGGATCGAGTTCCAGCTCCTGGCCCCGCCTCTTCACCGGTTGCTACTGGGTCGTAACTCCCCCTGCTCCTTGAGCTTTATCAAACCTCGTCTTAAAACTATGTATGGTTCCCGCCTCCACTACGTCACTTTCTAGGCTATTCCTCTGCCTGACAATTATATGACTGAAGAAATGCTTCCTAACTTCCCTTTGACTCATCTGAGTCTTCAACTTCCAATTGTGACCTCTTGTTTCTGTGTCCCCTTCCTGGAACATCCAGTCTTTGTTCACCTTGTCAATTCTGCACAGTATTTTATATGTCGTTATCATGTCTCCCCTGACCCTCCTGTCCTCCAGTGTCTTCAGGCCGATTTCCCTTAACCTTTCTTCATAGGACATTCCCCTTAGCTCTGGAACTAACCTTGTCGCAAACCTTTGCACTTTCTCTAATTTCTTGACGTGCTTGATCAAGTGTGGGTTCCAAACAGGTGTTGCATACTCCAGTATGGGCCTGACGTACACGGTGTACAGTGTCTTGAACGATTCCTTGCTAAGGTATCGGAACGCTGTTCTCAGGTTTGCTGCAGCAGTTATCTGGTTGATGTGTGCTTCCGGAGACATGCTCGGTGTTATACTCACCCCAAGATCTTTCTCCTTGAGCGAGGTTTGCAGTCTTTGTCCACCTAGCCTATACTCTGTCTGCGGTCTTCTGTGCCCTTCCCCTATCTTCATGACTTTGCATTTGGCGGGGTTAAATTCGAGAAGCCAGTTGCTGGACCAGGTGTCCAGCCTGTCCAGGTCTCTTTGATGGTGTGTGTGTGTGTGTGTGTGTGTGTGTGTGTGTGTGTGTGTGTGTGTGTGTGTGTGTGTGTGTGTGTGTGTGTGTGTGTGTGTGTGTGTGTGTCTCTCTCTCTCCTCGAGGTATAAGTAATTACATGTCTGCAGCAGCAGCGGCGAGTGCTCGTGGCTTCCGCTCTCCCTAATCTCCCTCAATCTGGCTGCCCACGCCGCTCTCTATAATTATGAAGCTGCAATCTCGCCGAGTTGAGTTTACTGGTTTTGAGACTCAGGTGTTAGGCTCGCTCGCCAGATTACAGTCAATAAAGTGATTTGATCTGAAACTAATAATAATTTTTTTATGTTAAGTGTTTTAATTTTTATTCCTGCTATTATTTTTCTTCCTCAGTTCCGGTATAGATCTTGTGGCAAATTTTAGAACCTTCTCGCATTACATATGTTGTATATAATGACTCATGAAATCGTAATGACACGATTGCAAACAAACCATACCACGGACGGGGATAGAACCCGCGATCAGAGTCTCAAAACTCCAGACCGTCGCGTTAGCCATTGGGTCAGCTAGCCACAATAAGATTCGCCCAACTAGGTATATTTCTACACCATAGAAAGGTTAGCATAGGCACCACTGTGACCACAAAAGCAAGTTTTTACAGACGAATCTCCAGCTAGCGTGGCTATGCTAACCTTCCTATGGTGTAGAAATATACCTAGTTGGATGAATCTTATTGTGTCTAGCTGGTCCAGTGGCAAACGTGACGGTCTGGAGTTATGAGATTCTCCGATCGTGGTATAGTTTGACTGTATATAATGTTTGAAATGAAGGCTTGCGAAAAGTATATGATACACCGTATCATATACTTTTGTATATGCATGTACACTGCATATACCGTGTATATGCAGTGAAAAGTTACATTAATTCCTTTTTGTTTATATTTATTAAAGTGTCCTTAACTGATAATGCATATATTACATTCATCTTTAATGACTATCGTGTAGTCGATAGGCTTTAAATCCAATAAACGATCCAGTCCGAGCGCTTCATGATATATATTCTTAAATACCATCCTTATATTTGCTAGCTTGGCGTTTGCTGCCGATTTACAGTTTGTGTGATTCCGGAGACAAATTAGGCCTAATGTTAACTTCTAGGTTTATTTCGTTATTTGATATTGTGACTGTTCTACGTCAATATATTTTCTCTTGCCTCCTTACACATTCATCCATTTTAATTTTATTTGGAAAGGCTGAATCAATGTAGCCACTTTTCTGACCATTCCTGTAACTGTTCAAGGTCATCTTACTAGTCTTGGCAACTTTCTTCACTTTGAATTCTCTTCGTTAGTTTTGCATCATATACACACACACACATATATATATATATATATATATATATATATATATATATATATATATATATGTCGTGCCGAATAGGCAGAACTTGCGGTCTTGGCTTAAATAGCAACGCTCATCTTGCCATATAGGACAAGTGAAAATTTGTGTATGCAATAATTTCGCCAAAATCATTCTGAACCTAATGAAAAAAATATATTTCATTGTGTTTGTTTAATATATATATATATATATATATATATATATATATATATATATATAAATATATGTCGTGCCGAATAGGCAGAACTTGCGGTCTTGGCTTAAATAGCAACGCTCATCTTGCCATATAGGACAAGTGAAAATTTGTGTATGCAATAATTTCGCCAAAATCATTCTGAACCTAATGAAAAAAATATATTTCATTGTGTTTGTTTAGTACTAAATTATTGTAAACAAATCTAAAATATATTTAGTTAAGTTAAGCTAAAATAAATTGTTCTTGTTATAATAAGGTTAGGTAAGTTTTCTAAGGTTCTTTTGGTGCAAAACTAAATTTTTTTACATTATCATTAATGAAAAATATATATCTTTAAAGGTATAAGAGAAAATTTTAGAATGGACTTAATTTTAAATGAGCTCTTGCTAATTGACCAGTTTTACATATTCAGCACGACATATATATGTATATATATATATATATATATATATATATATATATATATATATATATATATATGTATATATATATATATATATATATATAATATGGGGGAGTACCACTTCTATTGCTGGACTGGGGACCCTCATCCTCAGAGAAGACAATAAACGTACCTCAGGGAAAACTCAAGGTTCTCCCCGTAGCTGTTTGAATATCTTCTCCTACCACCCCCTATATTTTATATTCTATGTGAACATTTATTAATAAACAGAATACATTTACAGAAAACACAAACATGAATACAATGGTACAATGTATTAAAGATAATGAATTTCTTCCAGCTCCTCCGAAGTCGGACACGAGCCAAGTATGCAGCAAGCATTTCCCCTCTGGATGGCTATGCTGAAGCGCTGGAACATGAAAGTGGCTGCCCTTGGGTCACTGGTGGTGACGATGAATCTGGAACCCAATTCTTTAAGGAAACATGTGGCATTTTTTCGCTATGATCCCATTGGGACAAATTGATACTGTTGGCTTATGTCCCTGTACTTGCTGATCTTGTACTCCTCCCTCTGGTCAGCAGCTCCTCCCTGTCGCCCGACACTGTGATGGATATAGGTGTTAGCCAGTGTGGACACAGGTATAGTCCCATGCTAAGAACTTGCCATTCTTTCAAGGATAGATGGTGATCTCGTCGGGGTGGTTTGCTGGGTTGTGGGTATTGTTGGCTGCTAGTGATCAGGGCTCTCTCTCGGCTGGGCATCCAGCTGTAGCAAGGGTTCTCTTTATGATGTCGTTGACTTCATTATGTCTTGCATGCCAGCCTTTGGTTTTAGAACAGTTAAGACCATGTAGACTGGATTGGTCTGCTTGTGCTTCGCTGCAAATACACGTATATTCTGTGTGAATTGGGGCAGCAAGGCGCAGAGCCACTGCAATATGGAGGGTCTTAGGGTCGAGTCGTGTTCCCATTGCCGATATGGGAACTGTTTGGAGGAAGTCCCTGGAGTGATGTGAGCTCACAGCCTGGAGACAGGCAGTCTCCCTATCTGATGTTGCAGCCCTGAGCATGTTGGCAAGCACCTTTTCAGCGATTGGGCCATCCAAGCTTGACTGTTTGTGAGCCAGTGCTGCACTAGGGTTTGGTACTGGAGTAGCAAGAATCTCCCATTCGGTGATGGCACTGGTATAGCTAGGGTCCTGTATTTCTGCTGAGTCACTGAGGTTATCAGGAAGAATTTGTCTTATTAACTCGTTTGATGCTATGGAAGAGGATAGGAAAGCTGGTAGAGCAGTCTGGGAGGATCTGCGTACTCCCAGCCCCCCAAGCCTGACCGGAAGTGAGGCTTGCAGCCACTGTCCATCTTCAAGGGAAAGATTCAATACACTCTCTAGCATGGTCTTAAGGAGAGTGTCATATTCCTTGAGTTTTGGACTGCTGAAGGCAGGGATTGACAGGCACCTGGTGAGTAGGTAGAAGTCATCATGTGTGTCAATGTCTTTCATCCTGCTTTCCATCGTCCGGAGGTCTGAGACTTTTTTTTTCTAGGATCAGATCGATGGCATTGGACCCAATAGGAGCACCAAGGAGAGTGCTATTGGCTGGATCAATGGCTCGTGCTCCTGGTAAAATGGCGCTAATATTCTGGATCATCTGTCGATTGGTAGAAACTATTTCACATTTGGTGGGGTTTAAAGATAGACCCAGGCTTTCTCCCATGTCTTTAATTTTACTGATGTCCTCTAGGAGAGATTCTGTTGTGCGAGCTAGGGTACCATCATCTAGGAACCAGATATTGAGCTCACTGGAGAGTGCTTCTGTGACTTCCTTGATGACCAAACAGAATAGAAAGGACGAGAGGGTCCCCCTGTTGCACGCCCTCACATGAGTCAATTTCATGGTCCCCAAACAATAATTTGGAAGTCACACTATAACACGATTCTACGAAGGGATAAAGGGAAGGGAAGTTTCTATAAACTGCTTTGAAAGCAGCATCCCTTCTGACTGAGCTGAAAGCGTTGGCAAAGTCCAATTTGACCAAGGCTTTTTCATCGGACATGTTGCTGATATACACTCGTGCTGCATGGGCAGCTGCTTCACAGCCCTGTTGAATGCCAAAACCGAGCTGAGTTGGTTTCAGCATTGCAACAGCCTCTTGACTCACCCTTCTTACTGCAGCCTTGGCGACTAGGCGCCGAAGGGTGTTGCCCACTGCAATGGGCCTGATTCTGCCAT
Organism: Cherax quadricarinatus; assembly: GCF_038502225.1. Lineage (NCBI taxonomy): Eukaryota > Metazoa > Arthropoda > Malacostraca > Decapoda > Parastacidae > Cherax > Cherax quadricarinatus. Next base: position 27,806,392 of record NC_091331.1, read on the forward strand.
CCTTTTTCCGGAGGGCACACAATGAGGCACCAAAGAAAGGGGTCTGATGGCCTCTGGGACATTGCCAGCCAGACACATGTTGGAAAATTTGGTGAGTTCAGACAGCAGCCTCTCTGAAACATCACCAAGTGCTGGATTGAGTATTTGTTTTAAGTGTTGAGGCCTTATACCGGTGAAACCTCCTGCTGAGCCCTGTGGAAATGACAGCAGCTTTATACACATCAGCATCCTGTAAGGTTAGAATATATATATATATATATATATATATATATATATATAAATATATATATATAAATATATATATATAAATATATATAAATATATATATATATGCGCTGGCGCTGGCAAGACGTGTGGCGGGCTAGCTGCGGGATTTTCAATTATAAGTCCGGATCAACGAGGCTGACCAGGTTAAGACTCAACAGGACTTATTGTGAATACTCTGGGAAGATTCCAGTGAGGCGAGAAGACATTTCAAAGCACCGTTTCAAGGTAAATTGTGGAAATGTTGTGCAGTTTGTGAATGTTGGTGAGTGGTGGTGGTAGTGAGGAAGACGGCCAGTGGAGGTGTGGGGGAGTACAAGGCCTACACTGTGTATGAGTCCCGGCCAAGATTATCATACATACAAACCGCGAAAAGCTCTTATAAAAACATTTATATCCAGCACCATGCACCATGCTTCCAGTTAACGTGGAAATGATTGTGTCGATGCATGGACTTTTTAAAGGCTTATGTTATGGAAAAACAATGTGAAATTAATGTTAACGAGGGAGTGATCAGTCAGTGCATCCACCCCCACGTCACGGGGGTGGGTGGAAGAGGTGGGATGTGTAACTAGATGGTGAGTGAACACATTGGTTCAGCAGTGCCCATACCCACATTGTTCATAGTGTACATGGGAAACAAATAAAGTTATGTGTATTGTAAGACAGTGAACAATATATAGTGTGCAATTCCATGTGTATTGTACTCCCCGGGATAACCCCACTCAACCTGCGCCTCCCCCACCTAATTCCCAAGGGAAGTTTTCCCCTTCCCCTCCCGGCCCCTCAAACTCCACCAGGCCACCACGGTCAAGTTCACTACCTTCCACGCACCATACCCACCCAGCATGTCATATTCCACTCCTGTTGTCTAGTCTAGCAGATGGATGCCAACCAGGAGGAAGCAAGCAGCCAGGGAAATAGCACGGCTGGCAATACTAGGAGAGGCAAGTGTCGGTCATGCTTACAGCTTCGTTGTCTCAACTCTAATGGTTTCCTCCGCAAACACGGTAGTTGCCCTGGTTCAGGATGTCCTCCTGTGGAAAGTGATGATCCAGAGCCACCTCAGGCACCTGAACCCACTCCAACAGATTTTATCTCATCAGACAATCTTTTGGAAGCAATCAAAGCAACAGGTACGAGGACACTCACACATATTCCCAAAGCAGCCCGTCCACACGCAGCTGGGAAACTTACAGACCTCCTGAAAAAAGTAAACGATGGTTCCACTATCTTAAATGCTCCACCAACCATCAAGGCATGGCACAACTTGCTACTTTTTGGCAATGTCTGCTTAGCTGTGCCGGAAAGAAGGGGAAAGAGGCTAGCCTCAATGATAATTAAATCCTTAAGAGATTTTCCTAGAGTTGATAACCTCATTCACCTTCCCCGTCAACACAAAAAAGGGAGAGGCAGAACCCCCACTCACTCTACTGACAGTGAAAAAGTCAGAGTCCAGGTGAGCAAGAAAACTGAAGAGGGCAACACAGTGGGGGCAATCAGAATTATTACCAGTGAAGATACAGTTGCTCCCAGGGATGCTGACACGGCTGAAGCACTTAGAGGAAAGCACCCTGCCAGGGAAACCAGTGGCACCAACAGTTCCAACACCTCTGTCCCCACTATGGAACCATTGATTGTGGAAGACTCAGACATTTACAAAGCAATAATGTCGTTCCCATCTGGCTCTGCTGGGGGTTACACTGGAATAAGGCCACAGCATTTAAAGGAAATGGTTAATCCAGTTATTGGGGAAATTGCAGAGACACTGCTTTCAGAGATCACAAGGTTCGTCAACAATTCCTTGGCTGGTCTGATTCCTGATGAAATTAGACCTTTCTTTTTTGGTGCAACACTTTGTGCACTTAAAAAGAAGGATGGAGGAATTTGGCCAATTGCAGTAGGCAACACGTTACGCCGCCTCGTATCCAAAGCTGCTGTCCGAAGTATTCGTGCACAGGCAGCCATGATGCTTCAACCAAACCAGCTTGGCTTTGGGGTCTCTCAAGGAAGTGAAGCAGCGGTTCATGCAACAAGGGCATATATCAACAACCTGCCTGAGGACAATGCAGTGGTAAAATTAGATTTCAAGAATGCGTTCAATCTCCTGAAAAGAGACGTGGTATTAGCAGCAGTACAAGAACATTTCCCTGGTCTCTTCCCTTTTGTTTCAGCTGGGTATAGCAAGGAATCAATGCTTCTCTTTGGAGAGCATGAAATCACATCATCGGAGGGTGTCCAACAAGGAGATCCTCTTGCACCATTTCTCTTCTGTATTGCAGTTAGGGAAATCACAGTCAGACTGACCAGCGAGCTAAACATCTGGTTCCTAGATGATGGCACACTAGCAGGTACAAAGGAGTCCCTCCTACATGACCTTACACAGGTAATGACACGGGGACAGGAAATGGGTCTCATCCTGAATCCATCCAAATGTGAAATCATCTCAGTCAGTCAACAAGTGATAAATGCAGTGAGATCAAAACTACCAGGAGCAGCAGTCATTGCCCCCACAAATAGTGTCTTGCTAGGAGCACCTCTGGGAAGCAATGCCATTGACACAATTCTCAGGAAGAAATTGGAAGAGTTAAGGAGAATGGAACAACGAATAGGCAATCTGGACACCCACGATGCCTTGTACCTTCTCACAAAGTGCTTGAGTCTGCCCAGGTTGACATATTTCCTGAGATGTGCACCTTCATATGATAACCCTATACTGCACGAATATGACAGTATTCTGAGGCAGATTTTTACGAAAGTACTTAACCTTACTCTAGACGACGGACAGTGGAACCAAGCTACACTTCCAGTCAGACTAGGAGGCATTGGTGTCCGCAAGTCATCACAGATTGCGTTACCTGCTTTTCTGTCCTCGTGTATTGCATCCAGAGAGCTTGTAGCAGCTTGTAGCAGGGACAAGATTGGAGCCCAGGACCAAAAATTCATTGACGGAGCAATGATCTGGGATAATCTAACGGGCTCAGAAACCAGACCTGCTCCCCCCAACAACTACAAACAATCGCACTGGGATGGTCCAATAGTGGAAAATATAGCCTCAACGATGCTTCAGAGTGTGTCAGGGAAGGATAGAGCCCGCCTGCTGGCAGTGAGAGCCCCTCATGCTGGGGACTTTCTGTTGGCTGTTCCCAACTCCAGCCTTGGCACACGCCTCGACCCACAGACCATCCGCATCGGTGTTGCCCTTCGACTTGCCACCCCTATTCTCGCCGAACACAGGTGTATTTGTGGCAGTGAAGCAGCAGACCGATTCGGGTACCATGGTCTTGTGTGCCGTAAATCCGAGGGAAAGATTGCAAGACATGAGGAGGTTAATAACATTATCAAGAGGAGCCTCACAACAGCTGGATGCCCAGCAGTAAGGGAGCCACCCCAACTATGCAGATCTGATGGCAGCCAGAAGCGTCCAGATGGTATCACCCTTCAAGCCTGGACAGATGGGAAGCAGGTGGTGTGGGACTATACATGTGCATCTATCTTGGCTGATACCTATCTCCAATACACCAGGGAGGAAGGAGGGGCAGCTGCCAGCTTTAGGGAGTCCCAAAAGTCTAGAAAATATTGAGAACTTGCCCATCATTATATGTTTGTTCCCATAGGCTCAGAGACCCTTGGCTCATGGGGAAAGAGTGCATCTAATTTCCTTAAGGAGCTGGGAAAAAGACTCATCAGGGTAACTAGGGATCCCAGGGCAGCTAGTTTTCTGTTCCAGCGGCTCAGTGCGGTTGTTCAAAGGGGTAATGCATGCTGCATTTTGGGCACACGCCCCAGCTCTGAGGAGCTGGATGAGATTTTCGCCTTATAATCGGTGATACACACGTAACAACATGTACCGTATATGCCACCTTTATATCAACAATGTATCTCTTAAATCTTCTGTGCCATATTATGTAATAAAATATTCCTATTGGTAAAAAAAAAATAGTTTAAAAGATGGGGTGGTAGGGGAAGTGGAATATTCAAATGGCTTCAGGAAGAAATCCAAATATTCTTCCTTGAAGCCTTTTTATCCACTTCTCCGAGGCTATGGGTCCCACAATTTACACCAGAGGTGGACCCCATCCTATATATATATATATATATATATATATATATATATATATATATATATATATATATATATATATAATATTTCTAATATATATATATATATATATATATATTTATTTATTATCTACATATATATATATATATATATATATATATATATATATATATATATATATATAAATATATATATATATATATATATATATATATATATATATATGTTGGTAGGATTGCTGGTGTCTTTTGTCTGTCTCATAAATATGCAAGATTACAGGTACGTCTTGCTACTTCTACTTACACTTAGGTCACACTACACATACATGTACATGTTTATGCACTCTCATCTGAGTTTTCTTTGATTTTATCTTAATAGTTCTTGGTCTTATTACTTTTCCTTTTATATCCATGGGGAAGTGGAATAAGAATCTCTCCTCCGTAAGCCATGCGTGTTGTAAAAGTCAACTAAAATGCCGGGAACAATGGGCTAGTAACCCCTTTTCCTGCAATAATTACTAAAAAGAATAAGAAGAAGAAAATTGTCAAAGTGGGAAGTCTGAATGTGCGTGGATGTTGTGCAAATGATAAGAAAGAGATGATTGTGGATGTTATGAATGAGAATAAGCTAGAGGTCCTGGCTTTAAGTGAAACAAAGCTGAAGGGGGTGGGAGAGTTTAAGTGGGGAGGAATAAATGGGATTAGGTCAGGGGTTTCAAATAGAGTTAGAGCTAAAGAAGGAGTAGCAATAATGTTGAAGGGTAAGTTATGGCAGGAAAAGAGGGACTATAAATGTATTAATTCAAGGATTATGTGGAGTAAAATGAAGGTTGGATGTGAAAAGTGGGTTATAGTAAGCGTATATGCACCTGGAGAAGAGAGAAGTGTAGAGGAGAGAGAGAGATTTTGGGAAATGTTGTGTGAATGCGTGGGGAGTTTTGAACCAAGTGTGAGAGTAATGGTGGTTGGGAATTTCAATGCTAAAGTGGGCAAAAATGTTGTGGAGGGAGTAGTAGGTAAATTTGGGGTGCCGGGGTAAATGAAAATGGGGAGCCTTTAATTGAGCTATGTGTAAAAAAAGGTTTGGTAATAATACATATTTTATGAAGAAGAGGATAAATAAATATACAAGGTATGATATAGCACGTAAAGAAAGTAGTTTGTTAGATTGTGTATTGGTGGATAAAAGGTTGATGAGTAGGTTCCAGAATGTACATGTTTATTGAGGGGCAACTAATATATCGGATCATTATTTAGTTGTAGCTACAGTTAGAGCAAGAGGTAGATGGGAAAAGAGGAAAATGGCAACAACAAGCAAGAGGGAGGTGAAAGTGTATAAACTAAGGGAGGAGGAAGTTCGGGTGAGATATAAGCAACTATTGGCAGAAAGGTGGGCTGGTGCAAGTATGAGTAGTGGGGGGGAAGGTTGAAGAAGGTTGGAATAGTTTTAAAAATGCAGTATTAGAATATGGGGCAGAAGCTTGTGGTTATAGGAGGGTGGGTGCAGGAGGAAAGAGGAGTGATTGGTGGAATGATGAAGTAAAGGGTGAGATAAAAGAGATAAAAGAAAGGTAAGGAGAATGGTGAGAGAGTGCAAAAGGAGAGTGGATGATAGAGTGGGAGAAGCACTGTCAAGAAATTTTAATGAAAATAAGAAAAAAATTTGGAGTGAGTTAAACAAGTTAAGAAAGCCTAGAGAACGAATGGATTTGTCAGTTAAAAACAGAATAGGGGAGTTAGTAGATGGGGAGATGGAGGTTTTGGGTAGATGGCGAGAATATTTTGAGGAACTTTTAAATGTCGACGAAGAAAGGGAAGCAGTAATTTCGGGCACTGGCCAGAGAGGTATACCATCCTTTAGGAGTGAAGAAGAACAGGATGTGAGTGTGGGGAAAGTGTGTGAGGCATTACGTACAATGAAAGTGGGTAAAGCAGCTGGAACTGATGGGATCATGACAGAAATGTTAAAAGCAGGGGGGGATATAGTGTTGGAGTTGTTGGTATTTTTGTTTAATAAATGTATGAAAGAGGGGAAGGTACCTAGGGATTGGCAGAGAGCATGTCTAGTCCCTTTATATAAAGGGAAGGGGAGACAAAAGAGATTGTAGAAATTATAGAGGAATAAGTTTACTGAGTATACCAGGAAAAGTATACGGTAGGGTTATAATTGAATGAATTAGAGATAAGACAGAATGTAGGACTGCGGATGAGCAGAGTGGGTAGGGGGTGTGTAGATCAAGTGAAGCATATATGTGAACAGTATTTAGACAAAGGTAGGGAAGTTTTTATTGCATTTATGGATTTAGAAAAGGCATATGATAAAGTGGATAGGGGAGCAATGTGGCAGATGTTGCAAGTATATGGAATAGGTGGTAAGTTACTAAATGCTGTAAAGAGTTTTTATGAGGACAGTGAGGCTCAGGTTAGGGTGTGTAGAAGAGAGGGAGACTACTTCCCAGTAAAAGTAGGTCTTAAACAGGGATGTGTAATGTCACCATGATTGTTTAATTTATTTATAGATGGGGTTGTAAAAGAAGTAAATGCTAGGGTGTTCGGGAGAGGGGTGGGATTAAATTATGGGGAATCAAATACAAAATGGGAATTGACACAGTTGATTTTTGCTGATGATACTGTGCTTATGGGAGATTCTAAAGAAAATTGCAAAGGCTAGTGGATGAGTTTGGGAGTGTGTGTAAAGGTAGAAAGTTGAAAGTGAACATAGAAAAGAGTAAGGTGATGAGGGTATCAAATGATTTAGATAAAGAAAAATTGGATATCGAATTGGGGAGGAGGAGTATGGAAGAAGTGAATGTTTTCAGATACTTGGGAGTTGACTTGTCGGTGGATGGATTTATGAAGGATTAGGTTAATCATAGAATTGATGAGGGAAAAAAGGTGAGTGGTGTGTTGAGGTGTATGGAGACAAAAAACGTTATCTATGGAGGCAAAGAAGGGAATGTATGAAAGTATAGTAGTACCAACACTCTTATATGGGTGTGAAGCTTGGGTTGTGAATGTAGGAGCGAGGAGGTGGTTGGAGGCAGTGGAGATGTCCTGTCTAAGGGCAATGTGTGGTGTAAATATTATGCAGAAAATTCGGAGTGTGGAAATTAGGAGAAGGTGTGGAGTTAATAAAAGTATTAGAGGGTTGAAAAGGGGTTGCTGAGGTGGTTTGGTCATTTAGAGAGAATGAATCAAAGTAGAATGACATGGAGAGCATTTAAATCTGTAGGGGAAGGAAGGCGGGGTAGGGGTCGTCCTCGAAAAGGTTGGAAGGAAGGGGTAAGGGAGGTTTTGTGGGCGAGGGGCTTGGACTTCCAGCAGGCATGGGTGTTCGATAGGTGTGAATGGAGACGAATGGTATTTGGGTCCTGACGATCTGTTGGAGTGTGAGCAGGGTAATATTTAGTGAAGGGATTCAGGGAAACCGGTTATTTTTAAATAGCCGGACTTGAGTACTGGAAATGGGAAGTACAATGCCTGCACTTTAAAGGAGAGGTTTCGGGATATTAGCAGTTTGGAGGGATATGTTGTGTATCTTTATACGTATATGCTTCTAAACTGTTGTGTTCTGAGCACCTCTGCAAAAACAGTGATTATTTGTGAGTGAGGTGAAAGTGTTGAATGATGATGAAAGTATTTTCTTTTTGGGAATTTTCTTTCTTTTTGGGTCACCCTGCCTCTGTGGGAGACGGCCGACTTGTTGAATATATATATATATATATATATATATATATATATATATATATATATAAATATATATATATATATATATATATATATATATATATATATATATATATATATATATATATATATATATATATATATATATATATATATATATAAATCTTCCTTCAGAATCAAGAAAAGTGTTGTGTATGTGAATTCATTGAGGGAACATAACGGTCACCTCGGGGTAGGAGAGGTCGGTAAGGGGAGGCCTCATGGAGGAGGAGGAGGCGGGGGTTAAGGGGTAAAACTGTGTCTTCCCCTTCCCCCTTCCCGTTCCCCAAACAGGCGCGCATACACCGTGTGCTCGTGTTACAACAATGGAGTGTTTGTTCACCGTGTGTATAGTGTATAGAGTGTATAGTGCGTAGTATGTGCATGGTAAGCGCATAGTATCTGTAGTGCACAGCGGTGTATCGTTTATAGTGGAGGCTGTGCACAGAGCATAATGGTGTATAGTGACATGTGCAAAGAGCATTGTGGTGTATAGTGACTTGTCCTGGGAGGGAGTGAGGCCCTACTCCGCCTCATCGCACATCTTCCGCTCCCTTTCGTCCACCGCCCACCACAAGGACGGGAGACCCCTCTCCTCCCCCCACCATCACCATGAACCACATGCGGTATGTGCCATGCACACACCGCATGTGGGCTTACCACACAGTTTGAAGTATGGCAGATGATGCTTACCACACAGTTTGAGGTATGGCAGATGATGCAGTCATCCAGCCAGAAAACCAGGGAAACAATGCACCCAACAATGAAAGAAAAGGCACATGTCAGGTGTGTGGAGTTTTTCGAGAACGTAACAGGGATGGCCTTATTCGTGCACACCATGGGTGTGTGGGATCACATGCGACCCCAGCAGAGAGCAGCCCACAGCTTCCATAGGCAGATGACAATTCCAATGGCAACCTCTTCACTTGCGATAACCTTCTGTTGGCATTCAAATCCACTGCTAGCAGTACCCTATCCCACATCCCTAAAGCGGCTCGCCCATATGCAGCAGGAAAATTCACAGACCTCAAGCAGGTGAATGGAGGTTCCACCAACTTAGAAGCCCGAGGCACCATCCAAGCATGGCACAACCTACTCCTGTTCGGCAATGTCTGTCTTGCAGTAACTGAAAGACGAGGCAAACTGCTAACCACATCAGTCATCAAGGCAGTGTGCAACTGCCCAAGAACGGATAATTGTGTCCCTCTACCCCATCATCACAGGAATCACAGAGGTAGACCCAAGAAAAGTTCCACTGAAAACGAGAAAATTTGCGCACAGGTTAGCAAAAAAATCGAAGAAGGTAACACAGTGGGAGCAATCAGAATAATCACAAGGGAGGACACTGTAGCTCCCAAAGATGAGACCACAGCCCAAGCACTAAGAGACAAGCATCCAACCAGGGACACCATAGCCATAGCCCTGAGGAAGACCCCATCATTGAACAATTAATTTTGCCAGAATCAGAAGTCTATAAGGCGATTGTGTCATTCCAGCAGGATCTGCAGGAGGTTACACTGGAATTCGACCTCAGCGCCTTAAAGAGATGGTAAATCCAGTACTTGGTGCATCTGCATCAATTCTTCTCATCGAGTTAACAACTTTCGTCAACAACTGCCTGGCTGGGCGAATCCCAGAAGAAATTAAACCTTTCTTTTTTGGAGCCTCACTATGTGCTTTGAAGAAGGATGGGGGAATCAAACCCATTGCTGTTGGTAACACTCTTCGCCATCTCGTTGCCAAAGCAACAGTAAGAAACATTCACCTAGAAGCTGCCAGTTTACTCCAGCCACACCAACTGGGCTTTGGGGTCTCTCAGGGTATTGAAGCCGCAGCTCATGCGGCAAGGGCCTATATCAGGGACCTACCAGAAGACAAGGTCATAGTCAAGCTTGATTTTAGAGATGCCTTTAATATGGTGAAGAGAGATGTAGTCTTGCCAGCTGTTCAGGATCGGTTCCCTAGTCTTTTTCCCTTCATTTCAGCCGGCTACAGCAAACCCTCAATTCTTTTGTTTGGAGAAGATGAAATTCTCTCATCAGAGGGTGTTCAGCAGGGTGACCCACTCACTCCACTTCTCTTCTGCTTGGCAGTAAGGGAACTTCCAGCTTATGCAGCGAGCTCAACATCTGGTACCTGGATGATGGCACTCTGGCAGGTACTGAAGAGTCCCTGTTAGAGGACCTACAACTGGTGAAAACACAGGGAGAAGACTTGGGACTCATCCTCAATCCCTCCAAGTGTCAGATCATCACAGCATACCAGGGAATAATCATTGCCGTGCAAAGAATCCTCCCAGGAGTCTCTACTACCACTCCGTCCAACAATACCCTCTTGGGAGCACCGCTGGGTCACCAGGCCATCGACACTGTCCTCAAGGACAAATCGAATGACCTGATGAGAATGGAGAAGAGAATAAGCGATCTTGATGCCCATGATGCTCTGTATCTCCTCACAAGGTGTCTTACTATGCCAAGACTCACTTCCTGAGGTGTGCACCCTCTTTTGAAACCCAACACTCGACGAATATGACGCACACCTGAGATCAACCTTTAGGAAGGCACTGAACCTGTCACTAGAGGATCAGCAATGGGATCAGGCAACCCTCCCAGTGCGACTGGGAGGTATGGGGGTGTGCAAAGCAACGCATGTTGCTTTACCTGCTTTTCTGTCTTCGTGTTTGGCTTCCAGTGCATTAGTCAAGAAGATTGTCCCCGAACGCTTGAGAGACGTGGTAGGAGCTCAAGGTTTACTGAAGTAGCGATTCAGTGGGATACCCTTGCAGACTCCTCCAGTAGACCAGCTCCTCCCAAAGAACACAGACAGTCCCACTGGGACAAACCGTTCATGGAAAAAATCGCCAACACAGTGCTCACCAGCACTTCAGGAAAGGACAAAGCTCATCTCTTGGCAGTGAAGGCACCACACTCAGGAGATTTCATTTTAGCTGTTCCCAATTCCTCCCCAGGCACTCGACTCGACCCACAGGCCATTCGGATTGGTGTTGCTCTTCACCTAGCCGCCCCCATCCTCACCGAACATAGGTGTATTTGCGGAAGGGCGACGGCTGATCAATTCGGGCTTCATGGTCTCGTGTGTCACACAGCAGAAGGGAAGTATGCCAGACATGAGGAGGTCAGTGACATCATAAAGAGAAGCCTCGCCACAGCCCGTTGCCCAGCTCAACGGGATCCCCAAGTGCAGAGATCTGACGGAAGTCAAACGCGTCCTGATGGAGCCACAATGCTACCCTGGAAAGAAGGTAAGCAGATTGCCTGGGACTACACCTGTGCTGCCACATTGGCAGACACCTACTTTACCATACTCCGAAGCTGAAGGGGGTGGAGCTGCCAGCCACAGGGAGACCCAGAAGATCCGCAAATATGAAAACCTTTCCCCTTGTTATAACTTCATCCCAATAGGATCGGACACCCTTGGAGCATGGGGCAAGTGTGCTCTAAAGTTCCTCAAAGCTGGATGGAAAGCTCATCATAGAAACCAAGGACCACAGGGCGACCAGCTTCCTTTTTCAGAGACTCTGTTGTGATCCAGAGAGGAAATATCTGCAGCATTCTGGGCACGTGGCCCACCGCCGGGGAGCTGGACGAAGTATTCGAGATGTAGCTTTGAGCTGTTATCTATGTTGCTTTACTTTCAGTTGCATTTTTGTGAATGTTTTGTCAATGTATTTTGTCTTTAAATAAAATATAAATTAAATATAGTGGGTGGTAGAAGAAAATTCTCCTACCACCGCCCTGAAGCAAGTTTATTCTTTTCTCTGAGGATGAGGGTCCCCAGGACAGTTCTAAAGGTGGTACCTTTGTATGTATAAATAAAAAATATATATATGTAGTAGGTTGGTAAACAGCAACCGCCCAGGGAGGTACTACCGTCCTGCCAAGTGAGTGTAAAACGGAAGCCTGTAATTGTTTTACATGATGGTAGGATTGCTGGTGTCTTTTTATTCTGTCTCATAAACATGCAAGATTTCAGGTGCATCTTGCTACTTCTACTTACACTCAGGTCACACTACACATACATGTACAAGCATATATATACACCCCTTTGGATTTTCTTCTATTTTTTCTAGGTCTTGTTCTTGTTTATTTCCTCTTACTTCCACGGGAAAGTGGAACAGAATTCTTCCTCCGTAAGCCATGCGTGTTGTAAGAGGCGACTAAAATGCCAGGAGCAAGGGGCTAGTAACCCCTTGTCCTGTATAAATTACTAAATTTAAAAAGAGAAACTTTTGTTTTTCTTTTTGGGCCACCCTGCCTCGGTGGGATACGGCCGGTGCGATAATATATATATATATATATATATATATATATATATATATATATATATATATGTATATATATATATATATATATATATATATATATATATTTATATATTTCAACAAGTCGGCCGTCTCCCACCGAGGCAGGGTGACCCAAAAAAAGAAAGAAAATCCCCAAAAAGAAAATACTTTCATCATCATTCAACACTTTCACCACACTCACACATTATCACTGTTTTTGCAGAGGTGCTCAGAACACAACAGTTTAGAAGCATACACATATAAAGATACACAACATATCCCTCCAAACTGCCAATATCCCAAACCCCTCCTTTAAAGTGCAGGCATTGTACTTCCCAGTTCCAGGACTCAAGTCCGACTATATGAAAATAACCGGTTTCCCTGAATCCCTTCACTAAATATTACCCTGCTCACACTCCAACAGATCGTCAGGTCCCAAGTATCATTCGTCTCCATTCACTCCTATCTGACACGCTCACGCACGCTTGCTGGAAGTCCAAGCCCCTTGCCCACAAAACCTCCTTTACCCCCTCTCTCCAACCCTTTCGAGGACGACCCCTACCCCGCCTTCCTTCCCCTATAGATTTATATGCTTTCCATGTCATTCTACTTTGATCCATTCTCTCTAAATGACCAAACCACCTCAACAACCCCTCTTCTGCCCTCTGACTAATACTTTTATTAACTCCACATCTTTTCCTAATTTCCACACTCCGAATTTTCTGCATAATATTTACACCACACATTGCCCTTAGACAGGACATCTCCACTGCCTCCAACCGTCTCCTCGCTGCTGCATTTACCACCCAAGCTTCACACCCATATAAGAGTGTTGGTACTACTATACTTTCATACATTCCCTTCTTTGCCTCGATAGATAACGTTTTTTGACTCCTCTTATACCTCAACGCACCACTCACCTTTTTTCCCTCATCAATTCTATGATTAACCTCATCCTTCATAAATCCATCCACTGACACGTCAACTCCCAAGTATCTGAAAACATTCACTTCTTCCATACTCCTCCTCCCCAATTTGATATCCAATTTTTCTTTATCTAAATCATTTGATACCCTCATCACCTTATTCTTTTCTATGTTCACTTTCAACTTTCTACCTTTACACACATTCCCAATTTCGCAATGTTGTTATTGATATATATATATATATATATATATATATATATATATATATATATATATATATATATATATATATATATATATATATATATATATATATATATATATATATATATATATATATATATATATATAATTCCTGTAGTGTTTAGTGTCTCTTTTTTAAGTGTGTTGTTGTGGTTGTCTCAGCGTATAGTTTCTCAAAAGCTGATTCATTTATCGTCTGGTAAAGTGAGTGTAACGCACTATAAATCTTGAGATCACTCGCTGGAAGAAGTTACGTTCTATTTTTCACCTGGTGAACATCATTAGTTTTAACGATAGTTTTCAAATGTTTTATAATATCTATCAATATGTTACTGACGGGAAAATTATGGAGCAGGTGACGCGTGCCTGGAAGAGAAGAGCGCTTTGTTGAGCCAGTGATCAACACGTACATGTGGCAGGAGCCTTACACCTCTCGTATGTGTAATGCTTCTGTACCTTTACTGCCTTGCTCTGGCTGTTCTACAAATGTGCAGTTTTCTTGCAAATAATAACTGACTATGGAGGACTTTGTTCAAATCCTGTTTAGAGTAGAGTTATTCAGGAGAGCAAAGTAACTGGTGTATTGTAAGCCATATTTACGAAGAACCCGAGTATGGGCCTGATGTACACATTGTACAGTGTCGTGAATGACCTCTTGCTTAGATGTGTGTGTGTGTGTGTGTGTGTGTGTGTGTGTGTGTGTGTGTGTGTGTGTGTGTGTGTGTGTGTGTGTGTGTGTGTGTGTGTGTGTGTGTGTGTGTGTGTGTGTGTGTGTGTGTGTGTGTGTGTGTGTGTGTGTGAGTGTGTGTGTGTGTGTGTGTGTGTGTGTGTGTGTGTGTGGTACTTACCTATTTGTGGTTGCAAGTTCCTGAGTTTTACCGAATTCCTGGCTCCGCCTCTCCACTACCTGATTTTCCTCCTGGCTGTTTGAGCCCCATCACATCGATTCTTAAAACTTGTGTATGTTCCCCTGTCCACTTAGAATTCTTTCCTAAATCTTTTCTTCATCTCCTCGTAAAATTCTTGGTCACTCGTAGCGAGCTCCTCGCCTTTCTCCTCCAGCTTTATTACCTGGTCCTAAATACTTTTCTTCTTTTTGGTGTGGTTATATAGCAAATTTGGCTCCAATTTTGCTGTCGATGTTTGGTGAGTATGGTGCTGCTAGTTCTCTTCAATACTCTGCCATTAGGTGCAGGCATGTCAGGAAAGTGGCAACCAGATAGTTATGGTGATACTGGCAACATTACGAAAATCACCTTCATAAATAATGTTCCTTTATATCAGTTGACAAGAGGACCATCCTTCCCTTGATTTTTTTTATAAATGAAAATGTGTCGTTAATAGTTTTTCAAAGAACAGGTAAAGTGCTTATTGAGCGCAGGTTGAGTGCAGATAGAATGTAGGTTGAGTTCAGGTCGAGTGAAGGTTGTGTACTCAGCCTGTAGGTTAACTGCAAATAGAATGCATGATGAGTACAGTTCGAGTGCCAAGAGGATGAGCTGCTGTTTCACCTCTGAGGTTGATTATCGCCTAAAGTAACAAACATTGTTTGGAGATAACCGTCTTTTATCCAGGTCTGTGAGACACCCCAGGGAGACGAGTAGAGTTATAAGACACACCAGGGAGACGAGTAGAGTTATAAGACACACCAGGGAGACGAGTAGAGTTATAAGACACACCAGGGAGACGAGTAGGGTTGTAAGACACACCAGGGAGACGAGTAGGGTTGTAAGACACACCAGGGAGACGAGTAGAGTTGTAAGACACACCAGGGAGACGAGTAGAGTTATAAGACACACCAGGGAGACGAGTAGAGTTATAAGACACACCAGGGAGACGAGTAGGGTTGTAAGACACACCAGGGAGACGAGTAGAGTTATAAGACACACCAGGGAGACGAGTAGAGTTATAAGACACACCAGGGAGACGAGTAGAGTTATAAGACACACCAGGGAGACGAGTAGGGTTGTAAGACACACCAGGGAGACGAGTAGGGTTGTAAGACACACCAGGGAGACGAGTAGAGTTGTAAGACACACCAGGGAGACGAGTAGAGTTATAAGACACACCAGGGAGACGAGTAGAGTTGTAAGACACACCAGGGAGACGAGTAGGGTTGTAAGACACACCAGGGAGACGAGTAGGGTTGTAAGACACACCAGGGAGACGAGTAGAGTTGTAAGACACACCAGGGAGACGAGTAGAGTTGTAAGACACACCAGGGAGACGAGTAGAGTTGTAAGACACACCAGGGAGACGAGTAGAGTTGTAAGACACACCAGGGAGACGAGTAGGGTTGTAAGCCACACCAGGGAGACGAGTAGAGTTGTAAGCCACACCAGGGAGACGAGTAGAGTTGTAAGACACACCAGGGAGACGAGTAGAGTTGTAAGACACACCAGGGAGACGAGTAAGGTTGTAAGACACCCCAGGGAGACGAGTAGAGTTGTAAGACACACCAGGGAGACGAGTAAGGTTGTAAGACACCCCAGGGAGACGAGTAGAGTTGTAAGACACACCAGGGAGACGAGTAGAGTTGTAAGACACACCAGGGAGACGAGTAAGGTTGTAAGACACCCCAGGGAGACGAGTAGAGTTGTAAGACACACCAGGGAGACGAGTAAGGTTGTAAGACACCCCAGGGAGACGAGTAGAGTTGTAAGACACACCAGGGAGACGAGTAGAGTTGTAAGACACCCCAGGGAGACGAGTAGAGTTGTAAGACACACCAGGGAGACGAGTAAGGTTGTAAGACACCCCAGGGAGACGAGTAGAGTTGTAAGACACACCAGGGAGACGAGTAAGGTTGTAAGACACCCCAGGGAGACGAGTAGAGTTGTAAGACACACCAGGGAGACGAGGATGGTTGTAAGACACACCAGGGAGACGAGTAGAGTTGTAAGACACACCAGGGAGACGAGTAAGGTTGTAAGACACACCAGGGAGACGAGTAGAGTTGTAAGACACACCAGGGAGACGAGTAGAGTTGTAAGACACAACAGGGAGACGAGTAGAGTTGTAAGACACACCAGGGAGACGAGTAGAGTTGTAAGACACACCAGGGAGACGAGTAGAGTTGTAAGACACACCAGGGAGACGAGTAGAGTTATAAGACACACCAGGGAGACGAGTAGGGTTGTAAGACACACCAGGGAGACGAGTAGGGTTGTAAGACACACCAGGGAGACGAGGAGGGTTGTAAGACACACCAGGGAGACGAGTAGGGTTGCAAGACACACCAGGGAGACGAGTAAGGTTGTAAGACACACCAGGGAGACGAGTAGAGTTATAAGACACACCAGGGAGACGAGTAAGGTTGTAAGAGACCCCAGGGAGACGAGTAGAGTTGTAAGACACACGAGGGAGACGAGTAGAGTTGTAAGACACACCAGGGAGAGGAGTAAGGTTGTAAGACACACCAGGGAGACGAGTAGAGTTGTAAGACACACCAGGGAGACGAGTAAGGTTGTAAGACACACCAGGGAGACGAGTAGAGTTGTAAGACACACCAGGGAGACGAGTAAGGTTGTAAGACACACCAGGGAGACGAGTAGAGTTGTAAGACACACCAGGGAGACGAGTAGAGTTGTAAGACACACCAGGGAGACGAGTAGAGTTGTAAGACACACCAGGGAGACGAGTAGAGTTGTAAGACACACCAGGGAGACGAGTAGAGTTGTAAGACACACCAGGGAGACGAGTAGAGTTGTAAGACACACCAGGGAGACAAGTAGAGTTGTAAGACACACCAGGGAGACGAGTAGGGTTGTAAGACACACCAGGGAGACGAGTAGGGTTGTAAGACACACCAGGGAGACGAGTAGGGTTGTAAGACACACCAGGGAGACGAGTAGAGTTGTAAGACACACCAGGGAGACGAGTAGGGTTGTAAGACACACCAGGGAGACGAGTAGAGTTGTAAGACACACCAGGGAGACGAGTAGAGTTGTAAGACACACCAGGGAGACGAGTAGAGTTGTAAGACACACCAGGAGACGAGTAGGGTTGTAAGACACACCAGGGAGACGAGTAGGGTTGTAAGACACACCAGGGAGACGAGTAGGGTTGTAAGACACACCAGGGAGACGAGTAGAGTTGTAAGACACACCAGGGAGACGAGTAGGGTTGTAAGACACACCAGGGAGACGAGTAGGGTTGTAAGACACACCAGGGAGGCGAGGAGGGTTGTAAGACATACCAGGGAGACACACCAGGGAGACGAGTAGGGTTGTAAGACACACCAGGGAGACGAGTAGGGTTGTAAAACACACCAGGGAGGCGAGGAGGGTTTTAAGACATACCAGGGAGACGAGGAGGGTTGTAAGACATACCAGGGAGACGAGTAGAGTTGTAAAACACACCAGGGAGGAGAGGAGGGTTGTAAGACATACCAGTGAGACGAGTAGAGTTGTAAGACACACCAGGGAGACGAGTAGGGTTGTAAGACACACCAGGGAGACGAGTAAGGTTGTAAGACACTTAAGACACACCAGGGAGACGAGTAGGGTTGTAAGACACACCAGGGAGGCGAGTAGGGTTGTAAGACATACCAGTGAGACGAGTAGAGTTGTAAGACACACCAGGGAGACGAGTAGGGTTGTAAGACACACCAGGGAGACGAGTAGGGTTGTAAGACACACCAGGGAGACGAGTAGGGTTGTAAAACACACCAGGGAGGCGAGGAGGGTTGTAAGACATACCAGGGAGACGAGGAGGGTTGTAAGACATACCAGGGAGTCGAGTAGAGTTGTAAAACACACCAGGGAGGCGAGGAGGGTTGTAAGACATACCAGGGAGACGAGGAGGGTTGTAAGACACACCAGGGAGACGGGTAGGGTTGTAAGACACACCAGGGAGACGAGTAGGGTTGTAAGACACACCAGGGAGACGAGTAGGGTTGTAAGACACACCAGGGAGACGAGGATGGTTGTAAGACACACTAGGGAGACGAGTAGGGTTGTAAGACACACCAGGGAGACGAGTAGGGTTGTAAGACACACCAGGGAGACGAGGAGGGTTGTAAGACACACCAGGGAGATGAGGAGGGTTGTAAGACACACCAGGGAGACAAGGAGAGTTGTAAAACACACCAGGGAGACGAGGAGGGTTGTAAGACACACCAGGGAGACGAGTAGGGTTGTAAGACACACCAGGGAGACGAGGAGGGTTGTAAGACACACCAGGGAGACGAGGAGGGTTTTGAGACACACCAGGGAGACGAGGAGGGTTGAGAGACACACCAGGGAGACGAGGAGGGTTTTGAGACACACCAGGGAGATGAGGATGAGACACATACACAAGGGAGATGAGGAGGATGAGACACATACTCCAGGTAGATGAAGAGGATGAGACACATACACCAGGGAGATGAGGATGAGACACATACACCCGGGAGATGAGGATGAGACACATACACCAGGGAGATGAGGAGGATGAGACACATACACCAGGGAGATGAAGAGAATGAAACACATACACCAGGGAGATGAGGATGAGACACATACACCAGGGAGATGAGGATGAGACACATACACCAGGGAGATGAGGATGAGACACATACACCAGGGAGATGGGGAGGATGAGACACATACACCAGGGAGATGAGAAGGATGAGACACATACACCAGGGAGATGAGGAGGATGAGACACATACTCCAGGGAGATGAGGAGGATGAGACATACCCCAGGGAGATGAGGAGGATGAGACACATACACCAGGGAGATGAGGAGGATGAGACACATACCTGGAGGTTATTCCGGGGATCAACGCCCTCGCGGCCCGGTCCATGACCAGGCCTCCCGATGGATCAGGGCCTGATCAACTAGGCTGTTACTGCTGGCCGCACGCAGTCCAACGTACGAGCCACAGCCCGGCTGATCCGGCACTGACTTTAGGTAACTGTCCAGCTCTCTTTTGAAGGCAGCCAGGGGCTTATTGGCAATTCCCCTAATGCTTGATGGCTGTTGAACAGTCTTGGGCCCCGGACACTTATGGTGTTTTCCCTTAGTGTACCAATGGCGCCCCTACTTTTTATTGGGGGCATTTTGCATCGCCTGCCCAGTCTTTTACTTTCGTAGGGAGTGATTTCTGTGTGCAGATTCGGAACCATTCCTTCCAGAATTTTCCAAGTGTAGATTATGATATATCTCTCCCTCCTGCGTTCCAACGAGTACAAGTCAAGTGCTTCCAAGCGTTCCCAGTAGTTAATTTAAGGTGCTTGACAGAACTTACACGTGCAGTAAAGGATCTCTGTACACTCTCTAGATCTGCGATTTCACTTGCTTTGAATGGAGATGTTAATGTACAGCAGTATTCCAGCCTAGAGAGAACAAGTGATTTGAAAAGGATCATCATTGGCTTGGCATCTCTCGTTTTGTACGTTTTCATTATCCATCCTATCATTTTCTTTGCACGTGCGATCGTGGCACTGTTGTGACCCTTGAAAGTGAGATCCTCAGACATTACTACTCCCAGGTCTCTTACATTATTTTTCCGCTCTATTGTATGGCCGGAGTCAGTAGTATACTCTGTTCTAGTTATTATCTCCTCCAGTTTTCCATAACGGAGTAGTTGGAATTTGTCCTCATTGAACATCTTATTGTTTTCCGTTGCCCACTGGAAAACTTTGTTTATATCTTCTTGGAGGTTAACCGCGTCCTCAGCAGATGACAGCCTCATGCAGATCCTAGTATCATCCGCAAAGGATGATACGGTGCTGTGGTGTATATCTCTGTTTATGTCTGATATGAGGATAAGGAATAAGATGGGGGTGAGTACTGTGCCTTGTGGAACAGAGCTCTTCACTATGGCAGCCTCCGATTTATACTCCAGGGAGATGAGGAGAATGAGACACATACACTAGGGAGATGAAGAGGATGAGACGCATACACCAGGGAGATGAGGATGAGACGCATACACCAGGGAGATGAGGATGAGACACATACACCAGGGAGATGAGGAGGATGAGACACATACACCAGGGAGATAAGGAGGATGAGACACATACACCAGGGAGATGAGGAGGATGAGACACATACACCAGGGAGATGAGGATGAGACACATACACCAGGGAGATGAGGAGGATGAGACACATACACCAGGGAGATGAGGATGAAACACATACACCAGGGAGATGAGGAGGATGAGACACATACACCAAGGAGATGAGGATGAGACACATTCAACAAGGAGAGGAGGAGGGGGTGAATGATGGGAGACAGGGCCCTTGAGGGGGAAAGTGATGAGGGTTTGTGGAATGGGAGAGAAGAATGCTGATGGTGAGGGGAGTGGGAGAGTGCTTGTGGGTGCTGAGGGAAAGTGAGATAAGGATGGTGCTAAGAGGGGAAATTAAGTCGGTGAAGGAGGGAGGATGGATGTTGGTAAGGTAGATGGGATAAAGGAGGGAGGAGAGGCAGTTGCTTAGGAGAGAGGGGTGTAGAGGGGAGGTATTGGAGCAGGAAATTGAGGGAAGCGATGATGTGAGAAGGCAAGGTGAGAGGCAAGGTATCAGTGAGGAAAATGACAGAAAGATGTGATGGGAGGCAATATGTAGTTGGTATTAGGACGATACAGTGATGGGAGGACGAGGAGGAAGAGGAAGAACAGGAGGACGAGGAAGAGGAGGAACAGAAGGAGGAAGAATGAGAGGAGGAGGAGAAGGAAGAGGGAGAGGACGAGGAAGAACAGGACGAGGAAGAGGAGGAACAGGAGGAGGAGGAGGACGAGGAACAGGAGGATGAGGAGGAGGAACAGGAGGAGGAGGACAAGGAAGAGGAGGAACAGGAGGAGGAGGAAGAGGAAGAGGAGGAACAGAAAGAGGAGGAGCAGGAGGAGGAGGACTGGGAAGAGGAAGAGAAGGAATAGGAGGAGGAGGACGAGGAAGAGGAGGAACAGGAAGAAGAGAAAGAGGAGTAGGAAAAGAAAAGGAGGAAAAAATGAAAGCAGAAAAAGAAAAAAAGGAAGAAAAAAGAAAACGAAGAGAGAGAAACAGAAAAGAAAAAGAACAAAAAATGATGAACAGCAGCAACAAAAGTGAACAAGGAAGAGGAGTAAGGAAAGAAAGTAGAATGAAAAGATAATGCAGAGGAGAACTAAGAGGAAGTCAGAAATAATTGTAAGAGACGAGGAGGAAGACACAGCTAGTTGTGCGGAATGAGTAGAAGAGTGCATACATATTAATAAAGGAGGGAACTGAAAGACAAGAGGAATTAGTGGTGAGCCAGGAAGAGTGAGCACACCTGAGAGAGAGGAGGGAGGGAGGGAGAGGAGGGAGGGAGGGAGAGGAGGGAGGAAGGGTGAGGAGAGAAAAAAATGAGGAAAAAAACGGCTGGGGATACGAAGAGAGACAGAGGAATTAGCAGCAGCAGCAGCAATAATAACAGCAGCTGCTGGAGGAGAAGCGGAGTCAGGAAATACTCTGCTGTGATGACCTTACTGCTTGCTACTTAATACACAGTAAGTGTGCTACAATGTGCTCGCCCCTCCACCAGTTGTTATCATGAGTGGTTGTGTGAAGGAGGGGGGTGTTGGTAGTGGTTGTATGAGGGGGTGTTGCTGGTGATATGAGGATGTGGTGGTATGAGGGGGGTGTTGGTGGTTGTATGAGGGAGGTGTTGGTGGTGGTATGAGGGAGGTGTTGGTGGTGGTATGAAGGGGTGGTGGTATGAGGGGGTGGTGGTGGTTATATGAGTGGGTGGTGGTGGTTGTATGAGGGAGGTGTTGGTGGTGGTATGAGGGGGTGTTGGTGGAGGCATGACGGGGTGTTGGTGGTTGTATGAGGGGGTGTTGGTAATTGTATGAGGGAGGTGTTGGTGGTGGTATGAGGGGGTGTTGGTGGTTGTATGACGGGGTGTTGGTGATTGTATGAGGGAGGTGTTGGTGGTGGTATGAGGGGGTGTTGGTGGTTGTATGAGGGGGTGTTGGTGGTTGTATGAGGGGGAGTTGGTGATTGTATGAGGGAGGTGTTGGTGGTGGTATGAGGGGATGTTGGTGGTTGTATGACGGGGTGTTGGTGGTTGTATGAGGGGGTGTTAGTGGTTGTATGAAGGTGGTGTTGGTGGTTGTATGAGGGAGGTGTTGGTAGTTGTATGAGGGAGGTGTTGGTGGTGGTATGAGGGGGTGTTGGTGGATTTATGAGGGGGTGTTGGTGGTTGTATGAGGGGGTGTTGGTGATTGTATGAGGGATGTGTTGGTGGTTGTATGAGGGGGTGGTGGGGGTGGTATGAGGGGGTGTTGGTGGTTGTATGAGGGGTGTTAGTAGTTGTATGAGGGGGTGGTGGTGGTATGAGGGGGTGTTGGTGGTTGCATGAGGGGGTGTTGGTGGTCATATGAGGAGGTGTTGGTGGTTGTATGACTGGGTGTTGGTGGTTGTATGAGGGGTGTTGGTGGTTGTATGAGGGAGGTGTTGGTGGTTGTATGAGGGAGGTGTTGGTGGTTGTATGAGGGGGTGTTGGTGGTCGTATGAGGAGGTGTTAGTGGTTGTATGAGGGGGTGTTGGTGGTTGTATGAGGGGGGTGTTGGTGGTTGTATGAGGGGGTGTTGGTGGTCGTATGAGGTGTTGGTGGTTGTATGAGGGGGTGTTGGTGGTTGTATGAGGGGGTGGTGGTGGTCGTATGAGCGGGTGTTGGTGGTTGTATGAGGGGGTGTTGGTGGTCGTATGAGGAGGTGTTGGTGGTTGTATGAGGGGGTGTTGGTGGTTGTATGAGAGAGGTGTTGGTGGTTGTATGACGGGGTGGTGTTGGTCGCATGAGGGGGTGTTGGTGGTTGTATGAGGGAGGCGTTGGTGGTTGTGTGAGGGGGGTGGTGGTATGAGGGGATGTTGGTGGTTGTGCGAGGGGGTGATGGTGGTTGTAGGAAAGGGGTGTTTGTGGTTGTACGAGGGAGGTGTTGGTGTTCGTATGAGGGGGTGTTGGTGGTTGTACGAGGGAGGTGTTGGTGGTTGTATGAGGGAGGTGTTGGTGGTTGTATGAGGGGGTGTTGGTGGTTGTATGAGGGAGGTGTTGGTGGTTGTATGAGGGGGTGTTGGTGGTCGTATGAGGGGGTGTTGGTGGCTGTATTAGGGAGGTGGTGGTTGTATGAGGGGGTGTTGGTGGTTGTATGAGGGAGGTGTTGGTGGTAGTGGTATGAGGGGGTGGTATGAAGGGGTGTTGGTGGTGGTAGTATAAGGGGGTGTTGGTGGTGGTATGGGGGGATGTTGGTGGTATGAGGGGGTATTGGTGGTTGTGCGAGGGGGTGTTGGTGGTTGTAGGAAAGGGGTGTTGGTGATTGTATGAGGGGGTGTTGGTGGTCGTATGAGGGGGTGTTGGTGGTTGTACGAGGGAGGTGTTGGTGGTTGTATGAGGGGGAGGTGGTGGTCGTATGAGGGGGTGTTGGTGGCTGTATTAGGGAGGTGGTGGTTGTATGAGGGGGTTTTGGTGGTTGTATGAGGGAGGTGTTGGTGGTAGTGGTATGAGGGGGTGGTATGAAGGGGTGTTGGTGGTGGTATGAGGGGGTGTTGCTGGTAGTGGTATGAGGGGGTGTTGATAATTAAGAGTAATGTGTTTTATCGCAATATTAGAAGTACTATCAGGGGTCTCCGTCCCCTCCATGGGGAATAGTAGGTGAGCGCGACCTACCCTGACGAACAGGAATCATAACGTGCCATAAATAATCCAGTCTTCCTCACCTGCTGCCACCGCCGCCTCGCTCACCCACTAACCTACCCTATATTCTTCTCTTCATTTATCTTATATATATATATATATATATATATATATATATATATATATATATATATATATATATATATATATATATATATATATATATATATATATTTATATATATATATATATATATATATATATATATATATATATATATATATATATTTATTATCACACTGGCCGATTCCCACCAAGGCAGGGTGGCCCGAAAAAGAAAAACTTTCACCATCATTCACTCCATCACTGTCTTGCCAGAAGGGTGCTTTACACTACAGTTTTTAAACTGCAACATTAACACCCCTCCTTCAGAGTGCAGGCACTGTACTTCCCATCTCCAGGACTCAAGTCCGGCCTGCCGGTTTCCCTGAACCCCTTCATAAATGTTACTTTGCTCACACTCCAACAGCACGTCAAGTATTAAAAACCATTTGTCTCCATTCACTCCTATCAAACACGCTCATGCATACCTGCTGGAAGTCCAAGCCCCTCGCACACAAAACCTCCTTTACCCCCTCTCTCCAACCTTTCCTAGGCCGACCCCTACCCCGCCTTCCTTCCACTACAGACTGATACACTCTTGAAGTCATTCTGTTTCGCTCCATTCTCTCTACATGTCCGAACCACCTCAACAACCCTTCCTCAGCCCTCTGGACAACAGTTTTGGTAATCCCGCACCTCCTCCTAACTTCCAAACTACGAATTCTCTGCATTATATTCACACCACACATTCCCCTCAGACATGACATCTCCACTGCCTCCAGCCTTCTCCTCGCTGCAACATTCATCACCCATGCTTCACACCCATATAAGAGCGTTGGTAAAACTATACTCTCATACATTCCCCTCTTTGCCTCCAAGGACAAAGTTCTTTGTCTCCACAGACTCCTAAGTGCACCACTCACTCTTTTTCCCTCATCAATTCTATGATTCACCTCATCTTTCATAGACCCATCCGCTAACACGTCCACTCCCAAATATCTGAATACATTCACCTCCTCCATACTCTCTCCCTCCAATCTGATATTCAATCTTTCATCACCTAATCTTTTTGTTATCCTCATAACCTTACTCTTTCCTGTATTCACCTTTAATTTTCTTCTTTTGCACACCCTACCAAATTCATCCACGAATCTCTGCAACTTCTCTTCAGAATCTCCCAAGAGCACAGTGTCATCAGCAAAGAGCAGCTGTGACAACTCCCACTTTGTGTGTGATTCTTTATCTTTTAACTCCACGCCTCTTGTCAAGACCCTCGCATTTACTTCTCTTACAACCCCATCTATAAATATATTGAACAACCACGGTGACATCACACATCCTTGTCTAAGGCCTACTTTTACTGGGAAATAAATTCCCTCTTTCCTACATACTCTAACTTGAGCCTCACTATCCTCGTAAAAACTCTTCACTGCTTTCAGTAACCTACCTCCTACACCATACACTTGCAACATCTGCCACATTGCCCCCCTATCCACCCTGTCATACGCCTTTTCCAAATCCATAAATGCCACAAAGACCTCTTTAGCCTTATCTAAATACTGTTCACTTATATGTTTCACTGTAAACACCTGGTCCACACACCCCCCACCTTTCCTAAAGCCTCCTTGTTCATCTGCTATCCTATTCTCCGTCTTACTCTTAATTCTTTCAATAATAACTCTACCATTCACTTTACCAGGTATACTCAGCAGACTTATCCCCGTATAATTTTTGCACTCTCTTTTATCCCCTTTGCCTTTATACAAAGGAACTATGCATGCTCTCTGCCAATCCCTAGGTACCTTACCCTCTTCCATACATTTATTAAATAATTGCACCAACCACTCCAAAACTATATCCCCACCTGCTTTTAACATTTCTATCTTTATCCCATCAATCCCGGCTGCCTTACCCCCTTTCATTTTACCTACTGCCTCACGAACTTCCCCCACACTCACAACTGGCTCTTCCTCACTCCTACAAGATGTTATTCCTCCTTGCCCTATACACGAAATCACAGCTTCCCTATCTTCATCAACATTTAACAATTCCTCAAAATATTCCCTCCATCTTCCCAATACCTCTAACTCTCCATTTAATAACTCTCCTCTCCTATTTTTAACTGACAAATCCATTTGTTCTCTAGGTTTTCTTAACTTGTTAATCTCACTCCAAAACTTTTTCTTATATATATATATATATATATATATATATATATATATATATATATATATATATATATATATATATATATATATATATATATATATATATATATATATATATATATATATATATATTTATTATCACACTGGCCGATTCCCACCAAGGCAGGGTGGCCCAAAAAAGAAAAACTTTCACCATCATTCACTCCATCACTGTCTTGCCAGAAGGGTGCTTTACACTACAGTTTTTAAACTGCAACATTAACACCCGTCCTTCAGAGTGCAGGCACTGTACTTCCCATCTCCAGGACTCAAGTCCGGCCTGCCGGTTTCCCTGAACCCCTTCATAAATGTTACTTTGCTCACACTCCAACAGCACGTCAAGTATTAAAAACCATTTGTCTCCATTCACTCCTATCAAACACGCTCACGCATGCCTGCTGGAAGTCCAAGCCCCTCGCACACAAAACCTCCTTTACCCCCTCCCTCCAACCTTTCCTAGGCCGACCCCTACCCCGTCTTCCTTCCACTACAGACTGATACACTCTTGAAGTCATTCTGTCTCGCTCCATTCTCTCTACATGTCCGAACCACCTCAACAACCCTTCCTCAGCCCTCAGGACAACAGTTTTGGTAATCCCGCACCTCCTCCTAACTTCCAAACTACGAATTCTCTGCATTATATTCACACCACACATTGCCCTCAGACATGACATCTCCACTGCCTCCAGCCTTCTCCTCGCTGCAACATTCATCACCCATGCTTCACACCCATATAAGAGCGTTGGTAAAACTATACTCTCATACATTCCCCTCTTTGCCTCCAAGGACAAAGTTCTTTGTCTCCACAGACTCCTAAGTGCACCACTCACCCTTTTCCCCTCATCAATTCTATGATTCACCTCATCTTTCATAGACCCATCCGCTGACACGTCCACTCCCAAATATCTGAATACATTCACCTCCTCCATACTCTCTCCCTCCAATCTGATATCCAATCTTTCATCACCTAATCTTTTTGTTATCCTCATAGCCTTACTCTTTCCTGTATTCACTTTCAATTTTCTTCTTTTGCACACCCTACCAAATTCATCCACCAATCTCTGCAACTTTTCTTCAGAATCTCCCAAGAGCACAGTGTCATCAGCAAAGAGCAACTGTGACAACTCCCACTTTTTATGTGATTCTTTATCTTTTAACTCCACGCCTCCTGCCAAGACCCTCGCATTTACTTCTCTTACAACCCCATCTATAAATATATTAAACAACCACGGT
Source organism: Cherax quadricarinatus (assembly GCF_038502225.1). Taxonomy (NCBI): domain Eukaryota; kingdom Metazoa; phylum Arthropoda; class Malacostraca; order Decapoda; family Parastacidae; genus Cherax; species Cherax quadricarinatus. Next base: position 27,834,040 of record NC_091331.1, read on the forward strand.
GACATCACACATCCTTGTCTAAGGCCTACTTTTACTGGGAAATAATTTCCCTCTTTCCTACATACTCTAACTTGAGCCTCACTATCCTCGTAAAAACTCTTCACTGCTTTCAGTAACCTACCTCCTACACCATACGCCTGCAACATCTGCCACATTGCCCCCCTATCCGCCCTGTCATACGCCTTTTCCATATCCATAAATGTCACAAAGACCTCTTTAGCCTTATCTAAATACTGTTCACTTATATGTTTCACTGTAAACACCTGGTCCACACACCCCCTACCTTTCCTAAAGCCTCCTTGTTCATCTGCTATCCTATTCTCCGTCTTACTCTTAATTCTTTCAATAATAACTCTACCATACACTTTGCCAGGTATACTCAACAGACTTACCCCCCTATAATTTTTGCACTCTCTTTTATCCCCTTTGCCTTTATACAAAGGAACTATGCATGCTCTCTGCCAATCCCTAGGTACCTTACCCTCTTCCATACATTTATTAAATAATTGCACCAACCACTCCAAAGCTATATCCCCACCTGCTTTTAACATTTCTATCTTTATCCCATCAATCCCGGCTGCCTTACCCCCTTTCATTTTACCTACTGCCTCACGAACTTCCCCCACACTCACAACTGGCTCTTCCTCACTCCTACAAGATGTTGTTCCTCCTTGCCCTATGCACGAAATCACAGCTTCCCTATCTTCATCAACATTTAACAATTCCTCAAAATATTCCCTCCATCTTCCCAATACCTCTAACTCTCCATTTAATAACTCTCCTCTCCTATTTTTAACTGACAAATCCATTTCTTCTCTAGGCTTTCTTAACTTGTTAATCTCACTCCAAAACTGTTTCTTATTTTCAACAAAATTTGTTGATAACATCTCACCCACTCTCTCATTTGCTCTCTTTTTACATTGCTTCACCACTCTCTTAACCTCTCTCTTTTTCTCCATATACTCTTCCCTCCTTGCATCACTTCTACTTTGTGAAAACTTCTCATATGCTAACTTTTTCTCCCTTACTACTCTCTTCACATCATCATTCCACCAATCGCTCCTCTTCCCTCCCGCACCCACTTTCCTGTAACCACAAACTTCTGCTGAACACTCTAACACTACATTTTTAAACCTACCCCATACCTCTTCGACCCCATTGCCTATGCTCTCATTAGCCCATCTATCCTCCAATAGCTGTTTATATCTTACCCTAACTGCCTCCTCTTTTAGTTTATAAACCTGCACCTCTCTCTTCCCTGATGCTTCTATTCTCCTTGTATCCCATCTACCTTTTACTCTCAGTGTAGCTACAACTAGAAAGTGATCTGATATATCTGTGGCCCCTCTATAAACATGTACATCCTGAAGTCTACTCAACAGTCTTTTATCTACCAATACATAATCCAACAAACTACTGTCATTTCGCCCTACATCATATCTTGTATACTTATTTATCCTCTTTTTCTTAAAATATGTATTACCTATAACTAAACCCCTTTCTATACAAAGTTCAATCAAAGGGCTTCCATTATCATTTACACCTGGCACCCCAAACTTACCTACCACACCCTCTCTAAAAGTTTCTCCTACTTTAGCATTCAGGTCCCCTACCACAATTACTCTCTCACTTGGTTCAAAGGCTCCTATACATTCACTTAACATCTCCCAAAATCTCTCTCTCTCTCCTCTATATATATATATATATATATATATATATATATATATATATATATATATATATATATATATATATATATATATATATATATATATATATGTATGTATGTCGTGCCGAATATGTAAAACTGGTCAATTAGCAAGAACTCATTTAAAATTAAGTCCTCTCTGAAATTTTCTCTTATACATTTAAAGATATATTTTTTTCATTAATGTTAATGTAAAAATTTTTAATTTTGCACCAAAAGAATCTTAGAAAACTTACCTAACCTTATTATAACAAGAGCAATTTATTTTAGCCTAACCCAACTAAATATATTTTAGATTTGTTTACAATGATTTGGCGAAATTATTGCATACACAAATTTTCACTTGTCCTATATGACAAGATGAATGTTGCTATTTAAGCTAAGATCGCAAAGTCTGCCTATTCGGCAGGACATATATATATTATATATATATATATATATATATATATATATATATATATATATATATATATATATATATATATATATATATATATATATATATTGCTAAATTGGTGGGACATATGTCCCCCTGATTCATCTCATCAATCTCTTTAATGTAAATGTCACATGAGTTTATTTCTTTTATGTTACACTCATTGGAGTAAGGATAATTTTAGAATTAAGCTTCAAAGTGGTGTGAAAAAAGGCAGTGTTATGTTATGAAAGAGAGAGTCTTACGTCCAGGCTGATCTTACAGGACAACTTGAAAGTGCTAAATGTGAAAAGAGCAAAGTTTGAAAAGAAGGTAAATCATGAAAAAGATATTGTCTTAGCACCTTCATTGTGTAAGATATTGTCTTAACACCTTCATTGTGTAAGATATTGTCTTAACACCTTCATTGTGTAAGATATTGTCTTACACCTTCATTGTGTAAGATATTGTCTTAGCACCTTCATTGTGTAAGATATTGTCTTAACACCTTCATTGTGTAAGATATTGTCTTAGCACCTTCATTGTGTAAGATATTGTCTTAACACCTTCATTGTGTAAGATATTGTCTTAACACCTTCATTGTGTAAGATATTGTCTTAACACCTTCATTGTGTAAGATATTGTCTTACACCTTCATTGTGTAAGATATTGTCTTAACACCTTCATTGTGTAAGATATTGTCTTGGAAATATAAACACAAATGCAGTATAATGTGATCCTTTATTGACAACGTTTCACCCACGCAGTGGGCTTTTTCAAGTCACACACGGATCTACCTGGGGTTGGAAGGTACGGGAGTATTTATAGTTCAGAACGTTGAGGTCAGGTGAAGATTGCTGCATCAGATGATCTACCGGGTGGGGTTATAGAGTCTTGGGTAGCTAGGCGGGGATATTGGACAAGTTGTGAGTAGACCTTCTGCAGTGTTCTATGTTCTTATGTGGGATAGCGATGAAGAAGTTTCTTGGCGAGTGGTTCAGCTATGTTATAGAAGCCATTGTTCTGGTTGAAATTGTTGGTTATAGAGATAAACGATGATTCCAGGATTCTTCTGTATTGAGTGTTGTCTTCTGTGGCTATAAGTCTTGAGTTTCTGTAGTTAATTAAATGGTTGTGTGAATTGCGATGTTGTACACAGGCATTCCTTGTATCGTCAGTCCTGCTTGCATATTGGTGTTCTGAAATACGTGTTTGGAGGTCTCTTGATGTTTCGCCCACATATAATTTGTTGCAGTCATTACAAGGGATTATGTATACCCCTGCAGAGGATGGAGGCTTGTCCTGTCTACTACTGGTGATGTCCTTGATGGTCGTGGTTGTGGAGGTAGATACTTGGAATGATGTTTTGGCAAAGATGTTGGAAACATGTTTGGCAATGGAGTTGGTGGGAAGGACTATGTATCTCTTCTCGGCAGTGTCTTCTCTGGGTGTGTTGAAGATGTTTAATGCTCGCCGTCTGCAGTCTCTGATGAAGTGACGAGGATAGTGGAGTTTGGAAAATACTTGTTCAATTATAGTGCATTCTTCCTCAAGGAACTCGTTGCTGCAGATTCTGAGTGCACGCAGGAAGAAGCCTATAATTACACCACGTTTGGTTTTGGTGTCGTGGTGAGAGTAGAAGTGGAGAAGATCGTTTTGGTTGGTGGGTTTTCGATAGACTTTAAAACGAAGTTCGTGGTCAGCTTTGCAGAGTAGAACATCAAGGAAAGGAAGAGTGTTGTCGACTTCTTCTTCAAGTGTGAATTGGATTGAAGGCTCGACCTGGTTGAGCTTGTCTTGGAGAGCTTGAACGTTGAAGCGTTTAGGAGTTATGAGGAGAATGTCGTCAACATAACGGAGCCAGGTGACAGACGAAGGAATAATGGTGGAGAAACGTTCGGCTTCTAGATGTTCCATGTATAGGTTCGCCAGGACTGCACTGAGTGGCGAACCCATGGGTAGTCCAAAAGTCTGCTGAAAGAGGTGATTTTCGAAAGAGAAACACGTAAAGCCAACACATAGTTCAACAAGGTCGATGAAATCGCTGGCTGGAATGGGAAGATCATGTGAATCGTCAATTTTCCTGCGCAAGAGATCGATGGCTTGTTTAGTAGGTACTTTAGTGAATAGGGAAGTCACGTCAAGGCTGGAAAGTTTCTTGTTCCTGATGTTGATGTTGCGAATGCGATTGAGAAGATCACCTGAGTGTTTGAGATGTGCTGGACTGATAGTGCCCAAGAGTTTAGAGAGGTGTTTGGCGAGAATTCCTGAGAGCTGGTGGGGAGCACTGCCTATTCCCGAGGATATGGGCCTCAGTGGGATACCAGGCTTGTGAGTCTTTGGCAGGCCGTACATTCTGGCAGGTCTGGGGTTGCTGGGCATGGTGTGCAGAAGTTTCTTTCCTTGTTCTGAGCCCCTCAGAATGCGGCGAGTCCTTTGAAGAAAAGTTTTAGTGAGGTTGTCCACTTGGTTAGTTGTGAGAGGTTTGTAGGTATCTGGGTCATTAAGTAGATTAAGCATTTTGTTCCTGTAATCGTCAGTGTTCATGATAACAACACCACCTCCTAGGCTGCGTGAATCATCCTACCGGGCAGCAATCAACACAAGACATTGATGTCTCAGTCAGCAACTCAGTCCAATTAGCAACTACTAACCTTAACCAGAAACGAATAACTACCACGAATTCTAGCCAAAACCAAACCAACATCCACAGTAAGAAATCGACCAGAAACTAACACCTGCCAAACAACTCTGGCTGATCTATGATGATTTCATAATTTACCACTATGACATCAAAACGACCACCGCTTCCTCTACGAAGGACTGATCAATAGGATGATCAAGTGCACCCTCGCCCCAGTCTTCAACGTCAAATACAATGTAATTACTCGTCATGCAGTTCGCCGGAGCGCTTCCAACATTTATGGAATGGACCGACCAAAGACAAATTCTGTGCCCCCGAGAAACTCACCAACCACATGAACTCCCCAAATTAATTGATGACTCAGTAAATAGTCAGTAATTACTACCAACCAAGAGTGCTTGGCCACTCATCTTTTTGTCTCCTAGTTACTTATACCATTCTTTCTGAATCTTCAACCTCTCCCGCTACCTTCCCCTACTTCCACCTCTCTTCTCTGTTCTCTCATCTCCACTCCCTCCTCTTCATACTCTCATGATGACCTACTTCAAAAAAAAAAAATCCTGCCGAATTAATTCTTATCACTATATATACCTCTATATGCAAAACAACCACTGCGAAAAATAATGAAATTCCAGGCGCTTTCGTGATTATCAAGGACAGGTCCTTGATAATGTGAAGAATCACGAAAGTACTTGGAATTTCATTATTTTTTCACAGTGGTTGTTTTGCATATTGTCATATTACCTATTTACTGTGGACTTATTGCATACCTTTGCATGTGTATAAATTTGACTGTCAATTGAAATTTCAATAACAGTTCAACTATTCTACATTCCCAACTTTTCCAAGCATTAAGATAAAACTTTTACAGAGTTCAATGGTTAGCAAAACATCACCATGAAACGGTGTATAATGTTTCTTCCAGAACAAGATGGCGGGTGCGTCACAAATAAACAAGGTGCTTCGCAAAAGCACATTTGACTTTAGACAGAAAAAAAATTCGGGGTAAACGCAGAACGGTGCTGTGTTTACAGGTAACTTGTGCATCTCCCTCAAATGCGGAATTAAGTGTTTCTTCCAGAGTGACATTCACTGGTAAGCCAAAAACAATTGTAGACAAAGATAAGACAATGGCACCAGATGGATTTTATGTTGGCATTATATATGAATAGAGTGTTATAAGACATGACAGATTTTAATTAAAACCCCATTCGAGCAAGATGATCCTATGTGGATCCTATATTTGGTATTATATACGAAGGTAATTATATAAGGACCTTAAAATCCCCTCAGGGGCAAGTAAGTGTGTTTATGATGCAGAAAATAATACTTCTACGATGCATTTTCCATTAAATAATATTTTTGTTTTTACTTAAGAACATAAGAAAGAAGGAACGCTGCAGCAGGCCTACTGACCCATGCGGAGCAGGTCCATGTCCCCCCCCATCACCGGATTAGCCCAATGACCCACCCAGTCTGGTCACTTCCACTCAAGGAAGGAGCACGGCACCAGACCCAGCAGCACAAGCTAGTCAGGTCCAACTCACACCCACCCACACCCACTCATGTATTTATCTAACCTATTTTTAAAAATATACAACGTTTTAACCTCAATAACTGTACTCGGGAGTTTGTTCCACTCATCCACAACTCTATTACCAAACCATTGCTTTCTTACATCCTTCCTGAATCTGAATTTTTCCAACTTGAAACCATTGCTGCGAGTCCTGTCTTGGCTGGAAATTTTCAGCACGCTATTTACATCTCCTTTATTTACTCCTGTTTTCCATTTATACACCTCGATCATATCCCCCTAATTCTACGCCTTTCGAGAGAGTAATATTCAGGGCCCTCAGTCTATCCTCACAGGGAAGATTTCTGATACATGGGATCATCTTTGTCATCCTCCTCTGTACATTTTCCAGAGCATTTATATCCATTCTGTAATACGGTGACCAGAACTGAGCAACATAGTCTAACTGAGGCCTAACCAAGGATATATAGAGTTGAAGAACAACCTGAGGACTTATATTATTTATACTTCTAGATATGAAGCCAAGAATTCTGTTAGCTTTATTGCGAACACTAATGCACTGTTGTCTTGGTTTTAGATTACTGCTAACCAGAACTCCTAAATCCTTTTCGTAATCAGTAATATTAAGATCTACATTATTTAGTTTATATGTGGCATGGTTATTGTCCTGTCCAACATTTAGAACTTTGCATTTGTCTATATTAAACTGCATCTGCCACTTCTCCGACCATTGCATCGGTCTATTCAAATCATCTTGGAGTGCTCTAGTGTCCTTATTAGAATGAATTGGACGGCCTATTTTGGTGTCATCAGCAAATTTGCTTATGTCGCTATTTATTCCCTCATATATGTCGTTTATGTAAATATTGAACAACAACGGGCCCAACACTGACCCCTGTGGAACACCGCTTGTGACGTGCTCTCATTCTGATTTCTCCCTATTTATGCAAACCCTCTGCTGCCTATTTGTCAGTCATGCCTCTACCCAGAAAAATTTTCTCCTCCTATTCCGTGTGCCTTAAGTTTCCTCAATAGCCTCTGGTGTGGAACTCTATCGAAAGCCTTACTGAAGTCCATATACACAATACCATATTCATTACCATGATCTACCTCCTCAAACACCTTAGTGAAAAAAGTTAGTAAATTCGTAAGACAGGAACGCCCATTTGTAAAACCGTGTTGAGATTCATTAATCCATCTGTGTCTATCAAGATGGCTACGAATTGCCTCGTAAATAGGTATTACATTTGCCATTTTTCACTTATCAGGCACTATGCCAGTTTGTAGTGATATGTTAAAAAGATTAGCCAAAGGTATGCTAAGTTCCTCTTTACATTCCTTTAACACCCTTGCAAACAGTTCATCAGGGCCTGGGGATTTGTTAGGTTTTAGTTTCTCTGTTTGTCTGAGGACCATGTCACTAGTTACCTCAATCGTGCATAGTTTATTATCGTCCTGTTCTACATAATTTATTATTTAAGGAATATCGCTAGTATTTTCCTGGGTGAAAACTGAGAGGACGTAGGTATTAAGAATTTCACACATATCCTTATCACTGTCAGTGATCTGACCTGAGTTACTCTTAAGCGGACCTATCTTGTCCCTAATCTTACTTCTGTATACCTGAAAGAACCCTTTTGGGTGAGTCTTTGAATCCCTTGCGACCTTAGCCTCATAATCCCTTTTTGTTTTTCTTATTCATTTCTTTATTTCTCTCTTTAATTGAATATATTGATTTCTTAACCGCCCATCCCCTCTTTTGATACGCCTATATATGCCTCTCTTTTGACCAGTGAGATGTTTTAATCTGATGTTCATCCATTTGGGATCATTTTTGTGCAACAAGATTCCAACTCGGTGGAACAATTTAAATTTATCAAGTGGTGTATGTTTGTCAGTGTATGATAAGTCTTACATTACCTGTGGATGGCAACTCTCTTCTTAGTGGAAGTACATAAACCGAATATTTTTTTTTTCAAGTCTCATTTATGTGCATTTGCACCGTCATTAATTTATTTGATATATCATTATTAGACAAAAATTACGAGAAATAGTGGTTTAAATAAACTAGTTTGTATTGTATATCTTTCATAAATTTAATTTTTTTTGGAAGAATTATAAATTACTAAAAAAATGTCATTCCATGAGTGAATTCAGTGTTTTGGATGACCCTTTGAATCCTGAGATGACAAAGACACCTCAGAGGACATAAAACTGTCTCTGGTAAATGATCTTCATTAACGTCCAAATAGACCTCAATGGGATACTCCATAACTCACTAGAGGGGAAAATTGTGTTAGTCATCTGCAACTCTAACTCTCTTAATTACTGAAAGGTTTTAGCTTCTTTGACAGGGTGTCTCCCCGCGTCTTTAGGTGACATTTTCCTCTTTGAACCACAAAGACAAAAATCCTGATCTCTTAAAGATGAATTTATCCTATTTTTTCATTTGTTGTTCACACATAATAAGACTACAGCTAGTACGTCTCGTTCTTAACTCATTCAGGTTCTTTCCTTAAGCCACAACAAACAAATAAAATAAAGCCTCATTTAGCAACTAACACTCAAAAGTCACATTCTTATCTATTCTCCACTGAAAGGTTGGAAATATAGTTACAAATCACTTTAGACTTGCTATTAATTTTAAGGATCTTACATTGATTCTGACTTAGAAGGGAAGCACTAAAACTCGTGATTCATTACTTACAAGCACTAGAGGGACGAAGATTTCAATGGACAGTCAAGAATGATCAAAGGGAGAGAACTCACTCTCTTCTTTTTCTAGCTCATGTTAAATTTTAAGGATCTCAATAGTTCATAAAGAAACAGCTTATAAAGTATTTTTACTATCTCACATAATACATCTTACAGGATTATCAAAAGACTCATTCTTAATTTTAAGATTCTCCTAACATATCATCAGATTTTTAAAAATTAAAAACCCATTAATCTTCTTAACACATGTCAATTAGCTTTTTTCTTGAAAAGAATATGACGACACTTGCAATCACTTAACATATTTGGAACGTAACACTAATTGCTGGAAACTTAAATGAACAAGTGGATGAGAGCTCGCACATCTTTTCTTGTTAACTCTTATCCAACAAAAACAAGCACACACGCGCGCGCGCACCGTAACTTATAAGAACATGATTAAACACTCCAACTTAGGGAGACCAGTTTCATCAATATTCACGTATCTCTCTGGTAAAATAATTTATCTAATGTATTATCATTGATATCTTCAAATCATCTCTTCATAAAATCATTCAGGTTCTTGTGTTTTGCCACTTGTGAGGAATAAGGTTTTCATGTTGTTTAATTTTCGAAACTTGTTTTGCCGTATAGACTTTTTTAAGGAAACCAGTGACACCATGCTCATACACTCACTCCCAGGCACAGACTTGTGGAACTCTGTGTTCATTAAGAACTGCAAGAAACTTCCTTTCGTGTGCCCTAAGTATTCTATGGAGAAGGAGCACAGACATGGGTGAAATCCCACAGTTACTTAAAACAACGAATATACCCCCTCTCAATAAAGGTGGCAGCAAAGTATTGGCTAAGAACTATAGACCAATAGCTCTAACGTCCCATATCATAAAAATCTTTGAGAGAGTACTAAGCATGATTGCAAACCACTTGGATTCCACAAAACTGCACAATCCAGGGCAACATAGGTTCAGAGCCTCTCGTAACTACTGGACCACTATGATATGGTTTTCGAGACAATGGAAAACAAACATAATGCAGATATAGTATACACAGACTTTGTAAAAGCCTTCGACAAATGCGATTATGGTGTAATAGCGCACAAAATGCGTACTAAAGAGATAGCTGGCAAAAATGGGCAGATGGAGCTTCAACTTTCTAACCAATCAAATACAAATAGTAGTGGTAAACAGAATTAAATCAGAAGCTGCCATAATGGAAAACTCTATTCCACAAGGCAAAGTACTCGCCCCAATCCTGTTCCTCTACTCATATCAGACATAGACAGTGATGTAAACCATAACACTGTGTCGTCCTTTGCAGACGATACTAGGATCTGCATGAGACTGTCATCCATTGAGGACACGGTAAATCTCCAAGAAGATACAAACCAAGTTTTCCAATGGGCAACGGAGAACAATATGATGTTCAGTGAAGACAAATTTCAATTACTCCGTTATGGAAGACTGGAGGAGGTAAAAGCTAGAAGATAGTATACTGCAAGCTCTAATCATAAAGTAGAACTGAAAAGCAACGTGAAGGACCTGGGAGTGGTAATGTCTGAAGATTTCACTTTCAAAGATCACAACAGTGCCGCTATCACATTTGCGAAGAAAATGATAGGATGGATAATGAAAACCTTCAAAAGATATGCCAAGCCATTGGTGATCCCTTTTAAATCAGTTTCTCTCGTGGCTGGAATTCTGTTCTCCAAGACGAGTGTGCGTCAGTGGTTAGTGAGGTTAAGGTACCTCTGACTTCCCTGCTAATCAAGGTAAGAATATTTTGGTCATGGGAGACTCTCAGGTAAGATATACGGACCATGCTTTTTGTAACAGAGATAGAAAAATCAGACAGAGAGTGTGCCTCCCAGGAGCTGGTGTTGGTGACATAGTCAGCAGGTTGGATAATATTATGTCAGGTAATGGGAACAAGCTCATTATCTGTCTTAGTACTAATGGAAATGACATTGGGAAGGGCAGGAGACAGGAGCTACTGGATAAGTACAGGTCAACCATAGAAGTAGTCAGGTCTAAGGGAGGGATCCCTATCATATGTAGCATCTTGCCTAGAAGGGGAGTGGGCAATGAATGGATGTCTAGGGCAATTGATATAAATTGATGGCTAGACAGGTACTGCAAGGAACTTACAATCCCATTCATTGATAACTGGGACAAATTCTATGGCAAACGTGATATGTACGCAAGGGATGGGGTTCATCTTTCTGGGGATGGAGTGGTTGCATTAGCCAATTCGATTGAGGGGGTAATTGATGACTTGTCTAGAACTTTAAACTGATAGATTATAGAGGTATGGGTGTTTGTGGGAAACAATCAGGTTGCAGTATTATTGTTGGAAACAGCAGATATTACCAGGATACCTCAAGGATATGTTTAAAAGACAATATTCAAAATAAAGTTCCTAATAAAGGCAAAGCAACTTATCAACAAATAAAGAGAGATAGTAGAGGGCAACGAATGACTAGCTCCCTTAAGGTTTACTATACAAATAGTAGGAGTCTAAGAAATAAGATAGATGAGCTACGATTACTCGCAAGTGCAGGTAATATAGATATTGCTATAACTGAGACCTGGTTCAAGTTGAAGGATAGAGAAAGGCTTTCTGAATGCAGCATAAAGGGTTATAAACTATTCCACACTGATTGGGTCAACAGAAAGGGTAGTGGAGTGGCGATGTATGTCAAAGATAATTTAAATTGTTGCGTTAGACATGATATAAGAATAGAAACATCGGACACAGAATCTGTTTGGCTACAGTTTCTCGAGGGGTATGAAAAATTAATTTTGGGTGTGATATATAGGCCCCCAAACCTTGATAGGGAGTGCAGTAAGCTGCTATGGGACGAAATTTATAAGGCATCTAGATATGAAAACGTTCGTGTTAATGGGGGATTTTAACTTTAGACGAATTGATTGGAACAATTTGACAGGAAATCTTGAGTCTAGTGACTTGATACAGTTCAGGATTGCTTTTTAAAACAGTTTGTGACAGAACCAACTAGAGGAAACAATCTGCTTGACTTGGTTCTTGCCAACGAAGATTCACTTGTTAATAATCTTGAGGTTAATGATGAGCTTGGTGAAAGTGATCACAAATCACTTAGTTTCAATATATTATGGAATTACCCAGTAAACTGCAATCAAGTCTCTGTCCCAGACTTTCGATTGGCTGATTTCATGGGACTGAAAAATTACCTGGGTGGGCTAAATTGGGATGATCTGACTATGGGTCAGATAGCTGGTGTTGGTTGCCAATATGGCGTTTTTCAGAGCATAGTTCTAGCTGCCCAGACAACTTTTGTTCAGAGTAGGGAAATTAGATCTAACAAAAATGATCCCAAATGGAGGATCAATAGATTAAAACACCTCATCGGTCAAATGAGAGGCATATATAGTCGTATCAAAAGAGGGGATGGACAGTTAAGAAATGAATATATTCAATTAAAGAGAGAAATAAAAAAGGAATAAGAAAAGCACATAGGGATTATGAGGCTAAGGTCGCAAGAGATTTGAAGACTAATCCAAAAGGCTTCTTTCAGGTATACAGAAGTAAGATTAGAGACAAGATAGGCCCACTTAAGAGTAGCTCAGGTTAGATCACTGACAGTGATAGAGATATGTGTGAATTTTTCAATTCTTACTTCCTCTCAGTTTTTACTCAGGAAGATACTAATGAAATTCCAGAAATAATAAATTATGTAGAACAGGACGTTAATAAACTATGCACGATTACAGTAACTAGTGACATGGTCCTCAGACAAACAGAGAAATTAAAATCTAACAAATCCCCAGGCCCTGATGAACTGTTTGTAAGAGTTTTAAAAGAATGTAAAGAGGAACTTAGCATACCTTTGGCTAATCTTTTCAACGTATCACTACAAACTGGTATAGTGCCTGATAAGTGGAAAATGGCAAATGTAATACCTATTTACAAGACGTTCCTGTCTTACGAATTTACTAACTGTTTTCGCTTAGGTGTTTGAGGAGGTAGATCATGGTAATGAACATGATGTTGTGTATATGGACTTCAGTAAGGCTTTCGATAGAGTTCCACATCAGAGACTTTTGTGGAAACTTAAGGCACACGGAATAGGATAAATTTTTTCCTGGGTAGAGGCATGGTTGACAAATAGGCAGCAAAGAGCTTGCATAAATGGGGAGAAATCAGAATGGGGGCACGTCACAAGCAGTGTTCCACAGGGGTCAGTGTTGGGCCCCTTGTTGTTCACAATTTACATAAACGATATAGATGATGGAATAAATAGCAACATAAGCAAATTTGCTGATGACGCCAAAATAGGGCGTCCAATTCGTTCTATTGAGGACAATAGTACATTCCAGAATGATTTGAATAGACTGATGAAGTGGTTGGAGAAGTGGCGGATACAATTTAATATAGACAAATGCAAAGTGCTAGATGTTGGACAGGACAATAACCATGCCACTTATAAACTGAATAGTGTAGTTCTTAATACTACTGATTGCGAAAAGGATTTAAGAGTTCTAGTTAGCAGTAATCTGAAACCAAGTCAAAAGTGCATAAGTGTTCGCAATAAAGCTAACAGAATCCTTGGCTTTGTATCAAGAAGTATAAATAATAGAAGTCCTCAGGTTGTTCTTCAACTCTATATATCTTTAGTTAGGCCTCATTTAGATTATGCAGAATGGATATAAATGCACTGGAAAACATACAGAGGAGGATGACAAAGATGATCCCATGTATCAGAAATCTTCCCTATGAGGATAGACTGAGGGCCCTGAATCTACACTCTCTCGAGAGGCGTAGAATTAGGGGGGGATATGATTGAGGTGTATAAATGGAAAACAAGAATAAATAAAGGGGATGTAAATAGCGTGCTGAAAATATCCAGCCAAGACAGGACTCGCAGCAATGGTTTCAAGTTGGAAAAATTCAGATTCAGGAAGGATATAGGAAAGCACTGATCTGGTAATAGAGTTGTGGATGAGTGGAACAAACTCCCGAGTACCGTCATAGAAGCTAAGACCTTGTGTAGTTTTAAAAATAGGTTGGATAAATACATGAGTGGGTGTGGGTGGGTGTGAGTTGGACATGACTAGCTTGGGCTACCAGGTCTGGTGCTGTGCTCCTTCCTTAATTAAGTGGAAGTGACCTGACTAGGTGGTCATTGTTCTAAACCGGGAGGCGGCATGGACCTGCTTCGCATGGGTCAGTAGGGCTGTTGCAGTGTTCCTTCTTTCTTATGTTCTTATGATCTAAAGGCAGGTGAAATTGCAGCACTAGAGACTGTACAGAGAACCTTTACTCCACATGTAAGTTCCGTCAAACACCTTAACTACTGGGAACGCTTAGAAGAACTTGATCTGTACTCAGGCGAGAGAGATACATCATAGTCTACACTTGGAGAGTCCTAGAAGAAATGGTCCCTAATCTGCACACAGAAATCACTCTATACGAAAGCAAAAGCCTGGGCAGGCTGTGCAACATGCCCCCAGTGAAGAGTAGGAGCGCCATTGGTACACTAAGAGAAAGCTCAATAAGTGTCTTGGGCCCAAGACTGTTCATCAGCCTCCCACCACCCATGAGGGGAATTACGAATAGACCCCTGGCTGCCTTCATGAGGGAGCTGGACAGATACTTAAAGTCGGACTGTGGTTCGTATGTTGGACTACGTGCGGACAGCAGTAACAGCCTGGTTGATCAGGCCCTGATCTACCGGGAGGCCTGGTCGTGGACTGGGCCGCGTTGATCCCTGTATTACTCTCTAGGTAGGTAGACATCAAAATTCAGTTCTGTTCCACAGTATAATCACTTCAGTGTTTTGCCATTCACTTCAGATTCCCCTTAATTTCATCTTCCATCAGTTTCATCACTTTCTCATAATTTTGTATATTTTATGTTTGCCTCTTCCTCATAAATTATTTCACCTCTAAAATTTCCTTCTCACTAAAGTCTCCCACTCGACGACAATCCTCAAAATATTTCTCTTCGTCTATTTACTATATATTCGGTCAACATCTCCAGGTGTACAGATACTGTGAAGAATTGCATTTACTTGGATGTATAATTATATACATAATAGTAAATGAACAATGATAACTATTATTTATCAGTTAGACAAGTAGGAATTTGGGACACTTAGGTCGCAAAAAATGTCCCCCTTCGATACCTACCACTGTCATATCCACAAGTTGCTCTGGACCTATTAATTAAATGAAATATACATACACCAGGAATGCTGGTAAATAAATAAATTTGTGGACTGTATATTAAAAATAAATGGCTATATATATATATACACAATTACATAACAGAAGGAAAATATATCTTAATATCACTCACCAATTTGACTGGAGATTAATGTGTATCATACTCAGAAAACCTCACCCTTACTAAATCTATGAAAATAATGCTGGCCAGAATTACACACAAATCTAGAGAGCTTATCTGAGGTTCCTGGAGCTGTCTTGTCCAGTCGTCTGATATCTCAAGTTATGCAGGAATGCACATCCAACAATTTTGCCTCCTATTTGAGAGGTGTCAATCCAATTTTAACCTCTAGAGCACGAAAAATTCTTCCCATTAAATTAACGTTGTATCCAATTCAAAACCAAGATGGCGAGTCTCCTTCTACGCAGACGCAGGCTTTCCGTTTTCTATGACATAAATATTATTAAATACAGTATGGCCATCTATTTACATATAAATACTGAATTTCTGGAAAATATATACAGTATTTTCCACACTGTGGCCGGCCGGAGTTCGTTGCTAAACGATTCAAATTACTCCTTCCTTTAGGAGACGATTCCAGCCAGTTCTGGCTTAAGTGGCTGTTCTAGTAGGTCTTACTACGATTTCATCTTCCGTCATCACTTGGTCTGCGTTATCTTCCATATCACTCGTGTCACTTTCCCTCAGATTTTCATTTACGTTTGGTTGAACACCTAATTCCAAGGGAATCAATTTATTAATTGTGCGTAAACTTTCCTGGCCACGACACAACACTTTGACATTCCGACAACACCTTGTGCATCTGGGTACAATGCCAATACTTTGCCCAGAGGCCACAATGTTCGATGTTGTTCCATGTCAGTTAACACAATGTCACCTGGTTGAATGGTCTGTCGATTTACTGCCTCTGTCGTACCATAAAAGTGTTCATGTAGTGTAAGAAGATATTCCTTACGCCACACATTAGACCAATGATCAATTACTTTATTTAACTTTTTAAATTTATTACACAACACTGCCGCATCATTGTAGTCTTCATCACTTTCTTCCGGATTATCTCTATAGACAGGGGCAGCTTCCAATTTCCTTCCACATATTAGGTGAGAAGGTGTTAATACATCTGCATCAGGTGTATCACTCATGTACGAGAGAGGCCTATTATTTATACGATTTTCTGCCTCCACTAACACTGCACAGAATTCTTACAAATTAATTCTCTTCTGGTGTAGTACTTTGCGGAGACACCTCTTCACTGTGCCTATCAGTCTTTCGTACAGCCCCCCCTGCCAAGGGGCTCTAGGAGTAATAAATTTCCAGGTACACCCTCGCTGGGTTAACAGAGATTGAACATCGTTACTATTATTTAATTCTATCAAGTGTTGAGCACCTGCTACAAAATTTGTGGCATTATCCGAAATCATCAACCTCAGACAGGATCTCCTAGCTGCAAATTTTCGAAACAGCTGTATAAACTGTTCTGCAGACAAGTTCTGTGCCAATTCTAAATGAACTGCCCTAGTAGCAGTACAGGTGAACAAACAAACATACACTTTCAGTGGAACACCATTTGACGTACCTGTTAAAATTATTGGACCACTATAGTCTACACCTGTTGCATCAACTGGTTTCACTAATTGTACACGCTCCTTTGGCAATGGTGGAGGACCTGGGTACATATAGGATCTGGCATCCACACGGCGACATATTACACAAGATTTAATCACCCTTTTTACACTTTGCCGTCCTTGTGGAATCCAGAAAGTTTCCCTAATACAATTTAAGGTATCTTGTACCCCACTATGCATTACATTTTTATGGGCATTTAGAACAATCAAATTTGTTAGATGATGAGTTTTGGGCAGTAAGATAGGGTGTTTAGCATAATCACCCAATTCTGCATTTTGTAACCTACCTCTGCACCTAATTACATTGTTCTCTAAATACAGCCCCAATTTCTCTATTATAGAACCTTTCACAATTTTTCTTTCCATCATCAATTTAATCTCATTTCCATAGATTTCCTCCTGTACTCTCTTTATCCAATATTCAAGAGGATGTGAAAACTTATATGAAATATTTATCTTATTTAGAAATTCAAACACCAACTTAGTTACATTGATCAGTTTGGGTAAAGAAGAATACCTATTTATATCAATGGATAAAGAAGGACAAACTATTGGAGCGGTGGTCACAGTAATTTCAACAGGAGCAATATACGCCTTTTGTACAGGCCAATTAGCTTTATTTACCAACCAGCTCGGTCCTTTAAACCATGATACAGCATTTACAAATTTAGCATATGGTAAACCTCGAGACAAGAAATCAGCTGGATTCTCCTCACCAGGTATATGATTAAATGTTAACATATGCTGACCCAAACTATTATACTTCTCTTGCATCCATTGTAAGGATACCTCATTATCAGACCAAATTACAGTGTCGCTAATATTTACCTCCTGCAACTTATTTCTTATATAATTAGCTAATTTGACACCTACATAAATGGCTGTTAATTCCAACTGAGCCAAGGTACGTGATTTAATTGGAGACACTTTAGCCTTAGACATAACAAGAGAAATAACACTATTACATTGAAGGTAAGCAACTGCTCCATATGCCAATTTTGAAGCATCACAAAAAATGTGGAGTACATTTTCCAACTTATTTCTTATATAATTAGCTAATTTGACACCTACATAAATGGCTGTTAATTCCAACTGAGCCAAGGTACGTGATTTAATTGGAGACACTTTAGCCTTAGACATAACAAGAGAAATAACACTATTACATTGAAGGTAAGCAACTGCTCCATATGCCAATTTTGAAGCATCACAAAAAATGTGGAGTACATTTTCCCCATTTGGATTGGCCACCTGGCGTGGGAACTCCAACATTGGAATTTTTTCATAATCACCAATTAATTCATCCTACCTGTTAATGAATTCCTCAGGTAGAATTTCATCCCAAGCACATTTAAGTTTCCATGCTTCCTGAATTAATAATTTCCCTCTTATAGTAAGGGGTGACACTAAACCTAGTGGATAAAAACATTTGGAAACTTCAGCAAGCAAAACTCTTTTAGTTAATTTATTGGGCATACTGTAATTATTAGGTTTTGACATTAACAAATTTCTCTCAGTATCCCAAGTTAAACCCAATACATTACTAAATTTTTTTGCTTCATCTCCAGGGTAATATTTACATATTTTGTCCTTTAATTTGGACGAATTACTATTCCATTCCCTCAGAGGCATATTTGCACTTTGCATTATTTTATTAGCCTCTCCATAAGTCATTAACAGTTCCTCTCAGTTGACGTCACACCCAGGAAATTGTCCACATAAAATTGTTTGCTCATTACTTTACTCAGTGGACTTTCCATACGTTTAAGGTGTGCATTTATCGTCGCTTGAAGTAGGAACGGACTGGATGTAGCACCAAATAATACGCTCCTAAAGCGAAAGGTTTTCAGAGGGCTAAGTGGGTCACTAGGATTCTCTGGCCATAAGAAGCAGGTACAATCCCGGTCAGCCTCTTGTAAACCCACTCTTAGGAAAGCTTTACTTATGTCAGCCATAAAGGCATAGTGCTTCACTCTGAAATTTAATAAGATATCTCCTAATTTTTCCGTCAACGACGGACCTGTCATCAAACAGTCATTTAAACTAGGTACATTTTTGTTACTCCTGGCACTACAATTAAACACAATCATCAAAGGAGTGGTCTTAGAATCCTTCTTCACTCCGTGATGGGGCAAATAGTGACCATAAATTTTGGCTTGCTCAGGAGGTACCTCTTCTATAAATTTATTAATTAACTGCTCAGCAATTATATCATTATAGGCAGTTAACAATTCTGGTGTCTTACTCAGTTCGCGGAGCTGAGCCTTTAATTGTCCATATGCCATTCTGTAATTAGTGGGCAATTCTGGATGGTTCAGTCTCCACGGAAGTCGTACCCAGTATTGTCCAGATTCAAATTTTACATCTCTTAGGTATTGCTCCTGAGTAAAAGAATCGTCTGGACTTTCTTCATTTACATTTATTCCAATGCTGTCTAATTCCCACAATTTATGCACTGGCTCAACACCATCCTCTATGGAAGAATTATACTGGGGTACGATTTCATGAGTAAGACATACAGTTATGGTATTTGTAGTTTCCTCTAGTCATGAATTATTTTTACGAGGAATCCTACCATACATTACATGACCTCCTGTAGTCTTCAAAAGGGTGACACCACATTTCTTTACCATACCCTTTACAAAGGAGGCATAATAGTCACTACCTATCAAAATATTTATTGGGCCTACAGAATCATCACTTACACCAGAAGGTGCTAAATTTACATTATGTGAAAGTCTTTCTGTAGCTTTACTAAGCCCTACTGTAGATAATTTCTCTGGAAGTCTACAATTACTGCATTAACACGTTTTTTCTCATTGCCCAACCTGACAGTTACATAAACAGTGTCATACAATTGAGCCCTTTTATCCTAGAGAAAACCAGATAATTTTAAAGTTGTGGGATCTCCCATCTGTACTTTCGTACCATCAAGACATTTACGTTTAATGAAAGTACGTTGGGATCCCTGGTCTAATAATGCAGTTACATTTTTTTTATTTATGCCTTTTATCATCAATTTTTACCTGTAACACAGGTAAGGCTACTTCAGCAAAACCATCATTATTAACATTAGCAGCAATTTTTACATTAGCCACTGTTGTGTCTGGATTGTCAACATTATCATTATTATCAACATTATCATATAGACCTTTACACATGACTGTATGGTGTCTTCCTTTGTGACATTGATAACAGAAGTTTAATTTAGCATGACAATCCTTTACATTGTGATTACCTAAACACCTGATACATCTGTCAAGTTCCTCCAATCTTTCAACTTTATCATTCCATGAATTGTATGCATTGCAATTCTTAGAAAAATGAGTACCCTTACAGAAGAGACAATCTCTCCTTTCTTTGACTGGTTTCTTATTAACTGGGCTACTCTTAGGAGGGTACTTATTCTTCTTACCTTGTGGAGAATCATTATTTCTGATTCCTGCTCCTTGATATGCCCCTATGTAACTCCTTTTAGGAAATGAATTTTGATTATTAACATTAGGATAATTTTTCCCTTTGTGAAACTTGACAGATACCTCAGAGTTATCATGTGTTGCATCTTTAAAATGAGTTAGTTGGCTGGTCTGCAACTGCACAATCAATTCTTGTAGACCTAGTCTTATTTCCTCCAGACCAAAATAACTCTTGTGATATTTGTTTGAGAGCTATTCAAGTGTTTTATAGTTTAATATATTCTGTATCATGGCACTCAATAACCAGTCTGAATCCTTCAGATTATATTTATTACTTAAAGTTTTGAGAGTGCTCTCCAGTTTAACTCTAAACTGCTGTAAACCTTTGTAAGTGTGATCTGGGGATTTTAAATTAACAATGATATTCACAAGATCCAACCTACTTTGTTCTATATTACCATAAGTGACCTTCAACAAGTCAACTGCTTCCTTGTAAGAGTCATTTACATTGGAAAAGGCTTGTATGAGTATGTGAGCATCTCCTCTACCTGTCCTTTGAGGTAAAATAATTTAGTTACACAGGCTAGGTCACTCCTGTCATGCACAGCTGCTTTAAAAATTGACCAAAATTCCTCTTAATTTTCACCAGGATTAAATACAGGTAAACATAGTTCTGGGAGTTTTGGCAAAGACATATTATTTGTTGGAGCAGACTGATTAACTGCCTGGTTTACACATTTTAATTTATTCAAGGCCTGACTTTTACAAGAAAGAATCTTTTCCTCTAATTCATAATACTGATTAATCATAAGATCTACTTCAGTCTCATCTACACAGTTTACTAACAAATCTCCTTCATATTTGTTGTAATATAATTTGTATGAATCATATCTATTACCTAAAGCATCTAAATACAATTTTAAATCATCAGTATTCACAGTTTCTTGATTCATTAATTCCAAACATTTATTGTATGCTTTTGTTACATGCCCCTTTCTAGCTTGCAGAGATGCTTTCTTTGCTCTATATTCCATATGTTTGTCTTCTACATTAATTTCCTCATTTTCAGCCATGATGTAATGTATTAAATTCAACTTAATAACACTGATTATGTACTAAATTATGCACTTTATAAAGGTAAATAGTACAACTTACCTTTAAATAAATTCTAGCTACTTGAGCTTAGCAATTACATGTAAAAAATTGTAATATAAATTTTAAATACACAATAATGTTAGCTACACTTGAGCTTAGCAATTACACATGTAAGAAATTTATATATAAATTTTAAATGTACATTAATACAAACCTTTAGCCAGCCTTGGCTTATCAAAATTATTATACAAATTAATATAAATCCTTGCCAGAATTTGGCATAGCAAAATTAATATTATACACATTAATATAATTAACTACACTTGCCTTATCAATTACACATACACTGATATAAATCTTGGCCAGAATTGTCTTATCAAATTAATATTGTAATAATTATAATTAACTACACATTAAATAAATTTGTGAACTTAACATCCACCTCCTTCTGTCATTTCACATATAATTATTAAGTAATTAACTAATTAATGACTTCACTAATTACCTCCGGTTCAAGAAGGACCAACGGGCAAATTACATGTGGAAAATTGCATTTACTTGGATGTATAATTATATACATAATAGTAAATGAATTGTGATAACTATTATTTATCAGTTAGACAAGTAGGAATTTGGGACACTTAGGTCGCAAAAAATGTCCCCCTTCGATACCTACCACTGTCATATCCACAAGTTTCTCTGGACCTATTAATTAAATGAAATATACATACACCAGGAATGCTAGTAAATATATAAATTTGTGGACTGTATATTAAAAATAATAAATGGCTATATATATACACAATTACATAACAGAAGGAAAATATATCCTAATATCACTCACCAATTTGACTGGAGATTAATGTGTATCATACTCAGAAAACCTCACTCTTACTAAATCTATGAAAATAATGCTGGCCAGAATTACACACAAATCTAGAGAGCTTATCTGAGGTTCCTGGAGCTGTCTTGTCCAGTCGTCTGATATCTCAAGTTATGCAGGAATGCACATCCAACAATTTCGCCTCCTATTTGAGAGGTGTCAATCCAATTTTAACCTCTAGAGCACGAAAAATTCTTCCCATTAAATTAACGTTGTATCCAATTCATAACCGAGATGGCGAGTCTCCTTCTACGCAGACGCAGGCTTTCCGTTTTCTATGACATAAATATTATTAAATACAGTATGGCCATCTATTTACATATAAATACTGAATTTCTGGAAAATATATACAGTATTTTCCACAGATACATTCCCTGATTCCTACTAATTCCACTCACTCTTATACATTTCACATTCATTCAGCTTTTAAAATTTAAAAGATTATCAAGTTATTCATACCTCTAATTCTTCTTATTTCATTATTTATCTTTCCCGGTGTATTCATAAAAATATTACATATTTCTTCTCAATACTATTAATGAAAATTAATATACCATAAAATTATTGAATTTTCCTCCATATTTCAGAGTAAACGTATAAATTACCATATTTGTAATATCCTTCTCATGACCCGTCTGACCCTCCCATGACACATGACCCATCTCACCCTCCCACACCTTTCCTCCCATCCCTTGCTCATAACCAATATGTTATATTCATCATTTTCTGCCGTTTCTTTAGTCTATACTACCACAGCATAATAGAATCACCTTTCTACTCATTTATTTCTAATATTTTTCACTTGTTCCCTTCATTCCTACTTAACTCTTAAGTTTACAAGAGAAATCACAATCCTCTTAAAACCCATTATATTTTTATGAGGCTTCTCTCCGGATGAGTGTGTGTTGTGTTTGTGTGTATTACGTTTGTCAGGAAACAGCACAAGTGTTTACTGACGCTGGTCTTAGCCATATGATGACCCGCAGTCCAGATGATAGCTTCCTTTTTCATTTATTAAATCCATCTCACCCTCTTGTTTAACCTTAGATGTACACTAGTGCAATATTAGGAACACCCTCTTGATTTCAACATCATTATTAACAACTCAAGAAATACAAAATATCAGCCCTTAAAAAAATGTACATAATATAAATTTCATCAATATTAACAATATTGAAGCAACTTATTATCCACAAAACTAAAATGATCAACAATAAAATACATCAGTATCCCTTCAAAAACCACAATTACAAACACCTAATATATATAACACGAACTTTTTTAGTGGCTTATATCACACTTACTTTTTTAGTGGCTGATATCTATTAAGTTTCGTTTCGGTGCAACCAAATTTGTTTTAGTAAAATAGTAAAAAATTAAACTTAGAATCGCTAGAATTTTTACCATAACTGGAGAAGGATTCATCCGATCGGCTTCGATTTTTCCCCACTGGTGTAGTTCCACTCTGTTACTGGTGTAGTTCCACTCTGTTACTGGTGTAGTTCCACTCTGTTACTGGTGTAGTTCCACTCTGTTACTGGTGTAGTTCCACTCTGTTACTGGTGTAGTTCCACTCTGTTACTGGTGTAGCTCCACTCTGTTACTGGTGTAGCTCCACTCTGTTACTGGTGTAGTTCCACTCTGTTACTGGAGTAGCTCCACTCTGTTACTGGTGTAGTTCCACTCTGTTATTGGTGTAGTTCCACTCTGTTACTGGTGTAGTTCCACTCTGTTACTGGTGTAGTTCCACTCTGTTACTGGAGTAGCTCCACTCTGTTACTGGTGTAGTTCCACTCTGTTACTGGAGTAGTTCCACTCTGTTACTGGTGTAGCTCCACTCTGTTACTGGAGTAGCTCCACTCTGTTACTGGTGTAGTTCCACTCTGTTACTGGAGTAGTTCCACTCTGTTACTGGTGTAGCTCCACTCTGTTACTGGAGTAGCTCCACTCTGTTACTGGAGTAGCTCCACTCTGTTACTGGTGTAGTTCCACTCTGTTACTGGTGTAGCTCCACTCTGTTACTGGTGTAGCTCCACTCTGTTACTGGAGTAGCTCCACTCTGTTACTGGTGTAGTTCCACTCTGTTACTGGTGTAGTTCCACTCTGTTACTGGAGTAGTTCCACTCTGTTACTGGTGTAGTTCCACTCTGTTACTGGTGTAGTTCCACTCTGTTACTGGAGTAGTTCCACTCTGTTACTGGTGTAGTTCCACTCTGTTACTGGTGTAGTTCCACTCTGTTACTGGAGTAGTTCCACTCTGTTACTGGTGTAGTTCCACTCTGTTACTGGTGTAGTTCCACTCTGTTACTGGAGTAGTTCCACTCTGTTACTGGTGTAGTTCCACTCTGTTACTGGAGTAGCTCCACTCTGTTACTGGTGTAGTTCCACTCTGTTACTGGAGTAGTTCCACTCTGTTACTGGTGTAGTTCCACTCTGTTACTGGTGTAGTTCCACTCTGTTACTGGAGTAGTTCCACTCTGTTACTGGTGTAGTTCCACTCTGTTACTGGTGTAGTTCCACTCTGTTACTGGTGTAGTTCCACTCTGTTACTGGAGTAGTTCCACTCTGTTACTGGTGTAGTTCCACTCTGTTACTGGTGTAGTTCCACTCTGTTACTGGTGTAGTTCCACTCTGTTACTGGAGTAGTTCTACTCTGTTACTGGTGTAGTTCCACTCTGTTACTGGAGTAGTTCCACTCTGTTACTGGTGTAGCTCCACTCTGTTACTGGAGTAGTTCCACTCTGTTACTGGTGTAGTTCCACTCTGTTACTGGAGTAGTTCCACTCTGTTACTGGTGTAGCTCCACTCTGTTACTGGAGTAGTTCCACTCTGTTACTGGTGTAGTTCCACTCTGTTACTGGTGTAGTTCCACTCTGTTACTGGAGTAGTTCCACTCTGTTACTGGTGTAGTTCCACTCTGTTACTGGAGTAGCTCCACTCTGTTACTGGTGTAGTTCCACTCTGTTACTGGTGTAGTTCCACTCTGTTACTGGTGTAGTTCAACTCTGTTACTGGTGTAGTTCCACTCTGTTACTGGAGTAGTTCCACTCTGTTACTGGTGTAGTTCCACTCTGTTACTGGTGTAGTTCCACTCTGTTACTGGTGTAGTTCCACTCTGTTACTGGAGTAGCTCCACTCTGTTACTGGAGTAGCTCCACTCTGTTACTGGTGTAGTTCCACTCTGTTACTGGTGTAGTTCCACTCTGTTACTGGTGTAGCTCCACTCTGTTACTGGAGTAGTTCCACTCTGTTACTGGAGTAGCTCCACTCTGTTACTGGAGTAGCTCCACTCTGTTACTGGAGTAGCTCCACTCTGTTACTGGAGTAGCTCCACTCTGTTACTGGTGTAGCTCCACTCTGTTACTGTAGTAGCTCCACTCTGTTACTGGAGTAGCTCCACTCTGTTACTGGAGTAGCTCCACTCTGTTACTGGTGTAGTTCCACTCTGTTACTGGAGTAGCTCCACTCTGTTACTGGAGTAGCTCCACTCTGTTACTGGAGTAGCTCCTCTCTGTTACTGGTGTAGTTCCACTCTGTTACTGGAGTAGCTCCACTCTGTTACTGGTGTAGTTCCACTCTGTTACTGGTGTAGTTCCACTCTGTTACTGGAGTAGTTCCACTCTGTTACTGGAGTAGCTCCACTTTGTTACTGGTGTAGTTCCACTCTGTTACTGGAGTAGCTCCACTCTGTTACTGGTGTAGTTCCACTCTGTTACTGGTGTAGTTCCACTCTGTTACTGGTGTAGTTCCACTCTGTTACTG
Organism: Cherax quadricarinatus; assembly: GCF_038502225.1. NCBI lineage: Eukaryota > Metazoa > Arthropoda > Malacostraca > Decapoda > Parastacidae > Cherax > Cherax quadricarinatus. The sequence continues at coordinate 27,860,059 of NC_091331.1, forward strand.
GAGTAGCTCCACTCTGTTACTGGAGTAGCTCCACTCTGTTACTGGTGTAGTTCCACTCTGTTACTGGAGTAGTTCCACTCTGTTACTGGTGTAGTTCCACTCTGTTACTGGCGTAGTTCCACTCTGTTACTGGTGTAGCTCCACTCTGTTACTGGTGTAGCTCCACTTTGTTACTGGTGTAGTTCCACTCTGTTACTGGAGTAGCTCCACTCTGTTACTGGTGTAGTTCCACTCTGTTACTGGAGTAGCTCCACTCTGTTACTGGTGTAGCTCCACTCTGTTACTGGTGTAGCTCCACTCTGTTACTGGTGTAGCTCCACTCTGTTACTGGAGTAGCTCCACTCTGTTACTGGTGTAGTTCCACTCTGTTACTGGTGTAGTTCCACTCTGTTACTGGTGTAGTTCCACTCTGTTACTGGTGTAGTTCCACTCTGTTACTGGAGTAGCTCCACTCTGTTACTGGTGTAGTTCCACTCTGTTACTGGAGTAGCTCCACTCTGTTACTGGTGTAGTTCCACTCTGTTACTGGTGTAGTTCCACTCTGTTACTGGAGTAGTTCCACTCTGTTACTGGAGTAGCTCCACTCTGTTACTGGTGTAGTTCCACTCTGTTACTGGAGTAGTTCCACTCTGTTACTGGTGTAGTTCCACTCTGTTACTGGAGTAGTTCCACTCTGTTACTGGAGTAGCTCCACTCTGTTACTGGAGTAGTTCCACTCTGTTACTGGAGTAGCTCCACTCTGTTACTGGAGTAGCTCCACTCTGTTACTGGTGTAGTTCCACTCTGTTACTGGTGTAGTTCCACTCTGTTACTGTAGTTCCACTCTGTTACTGGCGTAGTTCCACTCTGTTACTGGTGTAGTTCCACTCTGTTACTGGAGTAGCTCCACTCTGTTACTGGTGTAGTTCCACTCTGTTACTGGAGTAGTTCCACTCTGTTACTGGAGTAGTTCCACTCTGAGTAGTTCCACTCTGTTACTGGAGTAGTTCCACTCTGTTACTGGAGTAGTTCCACTCTGTTACTGGAGTAGTTCCACTCTGTTACTGGAGTAGTTCCACTCTGTTACTGGTGTAGTTCCACTCTGTTAGTGTTCCACTCTGTTACTGGAGTAGTTCCACTCTGTTACTGGAGTAGTTCCACTCTGTTACTGGTGTAGTTCCACTCTGTTACTGGAGTAGTTCCACTCTGTTACTGGTGTAGTTCCACTCTGTTACTGGAGTAGTTCCACTCTGTTACTGGAGTAGTTCCACTCTGTTACTGGAGTAGTTCCACTCTGTTACTGGAGTAGCTCCACTCTGTTACTGGTGTAGTTCCACTCTGTTACTGGTGTAGTTCCACTCTGTTACTGGTGTAGATCCACTCTGTTACTGGAGTAGTTCCACTCTGTTACTGTAGTTCCACTCTGTTACTGGAGTAGTTCCACTCTGTTACTGGTGTAGCTCCACTCTGTTACTGGAGTAGTTCCACTCTGTTACTGGAGTAGTTCCACTCTGTTACTGGAGTAGTTCCACTCTGTTACTGGAGTAGTTCCACTCTGTTACTGGAGTAGTTCCACTCTGTTACTGGAGTAGCTCCACTCTGTTACTGGAGTAGTTCCACTCTGTTACTGGAGTAGCTCCACTCTGTTACTGGAGTAGCTCCACTCTGTTACTGGAGTAGTTCCACTCTGTTACTGGAGTAGTTCCACTCTGTTACTGGAGTAGCTCCACTCTGTTACTGGTGTAGTTCCACTCTGTTACTGGAGTAGCTCCACTCTGTTACTGGAGTAGCTCCACTCTGTTACTGGAGTAGTTCCACTCTGTTACTGGTGTAGTTCCACTCTGTTACTGGTGTAGTTCCACTCTGTTACTGGTGTAGTTCCACTCTGTTACTGGTGTAGTTCCACTCTGTTACTGGAGTAGTTCCACTCTGTTACTGGAGTAGCTCCACTCTGTTACTGGTGTAGTTCCACTCTGTTACTGGTGTAGTTCCACTCTGTTACTGGTGTAGTTCCACTCTGTTACTGGTGTAGTTCCACTCTGTTACTGGTGTAGTTCCACTCTGTTACTGGAGTAGCTCCACTCTGTTACTGGAGTAGCTCCACTCTGTTACTGGTGTAGTTCCACTCTGTTACTGGTGTAGTTCCACTCTGTTACTGGTGTAGTTCCACTCTGTTACTGGTGTAGTTCCACTCTGTTACTGGTGTAGTTCCACTCTGTTACTGGTGTAGTTCCACTCTGTTACTGGTGTAGTTCCACTCTGTTACTGGAGTAGCTCCACTCTGTTACTGGTGTAGTTCCACTCTGTTACTGGTGTAGCTCCACTCTGTTACTGGTGTAGTTCCACTCTGTTACTGGTGTAGTTCCACTCTGTTACTGGTGTAGTTCCACTCTGTTACTGGAGTAGTTCCACTCTGTTACTGGTGTAGTTCCACTCTGTTACTGGTGTAGTTCCACTCTGTTACTGGTGTAGTTCCACTCTGTTACTGGTGTAGTTCCACTCTGTTACTGGTGTAGTTCCACTCTGTTACTGGTGTAGTTCCACTCTGTTACTGGAGTAGTTCCACTCTGTTACTGGAGTAGTTCCACTCTGTTACTGGTGTAGTTCCACTCTGTTACTGGTGTAGTTCCACTCTGTTACTGGAGTAGTTCCACTCTGTTACTGGAGTAGTTCCACTCTGTTACTGGTGTAGTTCCACTCTGTTACTGGAGTAGTTCCACTCTGTTACTGGTGTAGTTCCACTCTGTTACTGGTTACGTAGTTCCACTCTGTTACTGGTGTAGCTCCACTCTGTTACTGGTGTAGTTCCACTCTGTTACTGGTGTAGATCCACTCTGTTACTGGAGTAGTTCCACTCTGTTACTGGTGTAGTTCCACTCTGTTACTGGAGTAGTTCCACTCTGTTACTGGAGTAGCTCCACTCTGTTACTGGTGTAGTTCCACTCTGTTACTGGTGTAGTTCCACTCTGTTACTGGAGTAGCTCCACTCTGTTACTGGAGTAGTTCCACTCTGTTACTGGAGTAGTTCCACTCTGTTACTGGAGTAGTTCCACTCTGTTACTGGAGTAGTTCCACTCTGTTACTGGAGTAGTTCCACTCTGTTACTGGTGTAGTTCCACTCTGTTACTGGAGTAGTTCCACTCTGTTACTGGAGTAGTTCCACTCTGTTACTGGAGTAGTTCCACTCTGTTACTGGAGTAGTTCCACTCTGTTACTGGAGTAGTTCCACTCTGTTACTGGAGTAGTTCCACTCTGTTACTGGAGTAGTTCCACTCTGTTACTGGAGTAGTTCCACTCTGTTACTGGTGTAGTTCCACTCTGTTACTGGAGTAGTTCCACTCTGTTACTGGAGTAGTTCCACTCTGTTACTGGAGTAGTTCCACTCTGTTACTGGAGTAGTTCCACTCTGTTACTGGAGTAGTTCCACTCTGTTACTGGAGTAGTTCCACTCTGTTACTGGAGTAGTTCCACTCTGTTACTGGTGTAGTTCCACTCTGTTACTGGTGTAGTTCCACTCTGTTACTGGTGTAGTTCCACTCTGTTACTGGAGTAGTTCCACTCTGTTACTGGAGTAGTTCCACTCTGTTACTGGTTACTGGAGTAGTTCCACTCTGTTACTGGAGTAGTTCCACTCTGTTACTGGAGTAGTTCCACTCTGTTACTGGTGTAGTTCCACTCTGTTACTGGAGTAGTTCCACTCTGTTACTGGAGTAGTTCCACTCTGTTACTGGTGTAGTTCCACTCTGTTACTGGAGTAGTTCCACTCTGTTACTGGAGTAGTTCCACTCTGTTACTGGAGTAGTTCCACTCTGTTACTGGAGTAGTTCCACTCTGTTACTGGAGTAGTTCCACTCTGTTACTGGAGTAGTTCCACTCTGTTACTGGAGTAGTTCCACTCTGTTACTGGAGTAGTTCCACTCTGTTACTGGAGTAGTTCCACTCTGTTACTGGAGTAGTTCCACTCTGTTACTGGTGTAGTTCCACTCTGTTACTGGAGTAGTTCCACTCTGTTACTGGAGTAGTTCCACTCTGTTACTGGAGTAGTTCCACTCTGTTACTGGTGTAGTTCCACTCTGTTACTGGTGTAGTTCCACTCTGTTACTGGAGTAGTTCCACTCTGTTACTGGTGTAGTTCCACTCTGTTACTGGAGTAGTTCCACTCTGTTACTGGTGTAGTTCCACTCTGTTACTGGTGTAGTTCCACTCTGTTACTGGAGTAGTTCCACTCTGTTACTGGTGTAGTTCCACTCTGTTACTGGTGTAGTTCCACTCTGTTACTGGAGTAGTTCCACTCTGTTACTGGTGTAGTTCCACTCTGTTACTGGTGTAGTTCCACTCTGTTACTGGAGTAGTTCCACTCTGTTACTGGAGTAGTTCCACTCTGTTACTGGTGTAGTTCCACTCTGTTACTGGAGTAGTTCCACTCTGTTACTGGTGTAGTTCCACTCTGTTACTGGTGTAGTTCCACTCTGTTACTGGTGTAGTTCCACTCTGTTACTGGAGTAGTTCCACTCTGTTACTGGAGTAGTTCCACTCTGTTACTGGAGTAGTTCCACTCTGTTACTGGAGTAGTTCCACTATGTTACTGGTGTAGTTCCACTCTGTTACTGGAGTAGTTCCACTCTGTTACTGGTGTAGTTCCACTCTGTTACTGGAGTAGTTCCACTCTGTTACTGGTGTAGTTCCACTCTGTTACTGGAGTTCCACTCTGTTACTGGAGTAGTTCCACTCTGTTACTGGAGTAGTTCCACTCTGTTACTGGTGTAGTTCCACTCTGTTACTGGAGTAGTTCCACTCTGTTACTGGAGTAGTTCCACTCTGTTACTGGAGTAGTTCCACTCTGTTACTGGAGTAGTTCCACTCTGTTACTGGTGTAGTTCCACTCTGTTACTGGAGTAGTTCCACTCTGTTACTGGTGTAGTTCCACTCTGTTACTGGAGTAGTTCCACTCTGTTACTGGAGTAGTTCCACTCTGTTACTGGAGTAGTTCCACTCTGTTACTGGTGTAGTTCCACTCTGTTACTGGTGTAGTTCCACTCTGTTACTGGAGTAGTTCCACTCTGTTACTGGTGTAGTTCCACTCTGTTACTGGAGTAGTTCCACTCTGTTACTGGAGTAGCTCCACTCTGTTACTGGAGTAGTTCCACTCTGTTACTGGAGTAGCTCCACTCTGTTACTGGAGTAGTTCCACTCTGTTACTGGAGTAGCTGCACTCTGTTACTGGAGTAGTTCCACTCTGTTACTGGTGTAGTTCCACTCTGTTACTGGAGTAGTTCCACTCTGTTACTGGTGTAGTTCCACTCTGTTACTGGAGTAGTTCCACTCTGTTACTGGTGTAGTTCCACTCTGTTACTGGAGTAGTTCCACTCTGTTACTGGTGTAGTTCCACTCTGTTACTGGAGTAGTTCCACTCTGTTACTGGTGTAGTTCCACTCTGTTACTGGAGTAGTTCCACTCTGTTACTGGTGTAGTTCCACTCTGTTACTGGAGTAGTTCCACTCTGTTACTGGTGTAGTTCCACTCTGTTACTGGAGTAGTTCCACTCTGTTACTGGAGTAGCTCCACTCTGTTACTGGAGTAGTTCCACTCTGTTACTGGTGTAGTTCCACTCTGTTACTGGAGTAGTTCCACTCTGTTACTGGAGTAGCTCCACTCTGTTACTGGAGTAGTTCCACTCTGTTACTGGAGTAGCTCCACTCTGTTACTGGAGTAGTTCCACTCTGTTACTGGAGTAGTTCCACTCTGTTACTGGAGTAGTTCCACTCTGTTACTGGAGTAGTTCCACTCTGTTACTGGTGTAGTTCCACTCTGTTACTGGTGTAGTTCCACTCTGTTACTGGAGTAGTTCCACTCTGTTACTGGAGTAGTTCCACTCTGTTACTGGAGTAGTTCCACTCTGTTACTGGTGTAGTTCCACTCTGTTACTGGAGTAGTTCCACTCTGTTACTGGAGTAGTTCCACTCTGTTACTGGAGCAGTTCCACTCTGTTACTGGTGTAGTTCCACTCTGTTACTGGAGTAGTTCCACTCTGTTACTGGAGTAGTTCCACTCTGTTACTGGAGTAGTTCCACTCTGTTACTGGAGTAGTTCCACTCTGTTACTGGAGTAGTTCCACTCTGTTACTGGAGTAGCTCCACTCTGTTACTGGAGTAGTTCCACTCTGTTACTGGAGTAGTTCCACTCTGTTACTGGAGTAGCTCCACTCTGTTACTGGAGTAGCTCCACTCTGTTACTGGAGTAGCTCCACTCTGTTACTGGTGGCTTAAGTCCCAATTTGCCAGTTTTATTGAATAAATGACGATATTCATTTGTTATTCAATAACTTCAGAATGCTTCTTATGATTGACTTTAAAATATTATTAACAATGGGTTCTATAATAAGGATAATGTATTAGACTCGTGTGCAACATCTGGATGTCTTTATTTTGATGTTACGTTGTGTTAGTTATCATGTGCCAGTTTAATTACTCAAATTTGTTTTCTGTGAAATAATTGGAGAGTGTTTCTTCTGATCAAAAACTAGTCACAGTGTTTGATTTTATTTGGTTATCATGGGTTAAATCAACTTAATGTTCTTTTATGTGCCTAATATATGTGTGTGCTCCCAAGACCATTCTTAAAAATTTGTATCTTATGTACATTAAGTGTACATAAAACTTTGATTAATTTTATCCTGTGTAGATTTCAGTTTTTTTTTCGGGAGATCGGAACTGGAAAAATTTATATACTGCTTTTCATGCGATAATTTCTGAGTGTCGCATCTGGTTAATGTGAACCTTTCCATGTTAATAACTTGATAATGAAAATGAGCGGCTTCAAGCTTAGTGTGCTTGTGTATTTTAGATTTGGCTTATGTATTTCCTAATTTGTATTAAAGAAGTCTAGATATTAGTTTCCATGTGATGACTTGTGAATTTTGCTTCTGATTCCCTTCATATCTTTAACGCTAATATACACTGCATTATAAACTTATGCCGCACTCTGTACTACCCCAATCGCGTGCATGGAGGCACAGAAGGCTGGAGTTACGAAATCCGGGGATATTTTTCTCGTATTGTGCAGCAACCGAAATACATTTAGTTGGGGACACTCTTTCGTTCATGAATAAGCTTTTTCAAGTCATACAGAAGATACTTTTACAGATGTACTCAAGGAGAACAAGGTAAGAGCAATAAAGAATTGTACATCAAATGCTGATGATGCTGTCAGTGGAGAACTGTTGTGGTTACATTGGTCCATTATTTGTTAGAAATATTGTTGGATTAGTACCAGGTGTTTCCCCATGTAAGGCAATGTGTGCCAAGGATTTTGTTAGGCTGGGTCAGCTCAACAGTGCCTGTTGTAGCGATGACTGCTGATTCAAGGCACCGTCGTGGGGATCTGTCCCGTTTTTATTAATAAGTTTGGTGTCTTAAAACGCCATCAGGTGTGCGTATTTGTCCCGATGCATGACACATGCATTGTTTGTGCTACTAGTCATACATGCGTACCAATGTGCCTTAATTAACACAGGTGTTTAAGCTCTGTGGCATTTATCCTGTGTCTGGCTCGTGTTGTGGTTGTCTGGTAATTCTGTGGGCATCACAATACATCACATGCTCTTTCGCCACTCAAACACAAATAAGCCAAACAATGTTAGGTTTATTTATGTATTTTATTTATATCTTTGATGACTTTGTTTAAATACAGCATTTTTGTTTTTTGATATAGACAAACTATTCTGTTTGGTAATTATTTTATTTTATTTTTTTAAGCAGTGATACTTCGAATAGTTTGATACATGTCTACGTCTGGATATAAAATGAAAGTTTTCACGTATTTGGTATCTCGATTTCTTATTCATGTGTTTGTATGTTATATATATATATATATATATATATATATATATATATATATATATATATATATATATATATATATATATATATATACATGTCGTGCCGAATATGTAAAACTAGTCAATTAGCAAGAACTCATTTAAAATTAAGTCCTTTCTAAAATTTTCTCTTATACGTTTAAAGATATATTTTTTTCATTCATGGTAATGTAAAAATTTTTAATTTTGCACCAAAAGAATCTTAGAAAACTTACCTAACCTTATTATAACAAGATCAGTTTATTTTAGCCTAACCCAACTAAATATATTTTAGATTTGTTTACAGTAATTTAATACTTAATAAACAAAGTGAAATATATTTTTTTCGTTAGGTTCAGAGGAGTGATTTTGGCGAAAATATTGCATACACAAATTTTCGCTTGTCTTATATGGCAAGATGAGCGTTGGTATTTAAGCCAAGATCGCAAGTTCTGCCTATTCGGCACGACACACACACACACACACACACACACACACACACACACACACACACACATATATATATATATATATATATATATATATATATATATATATATATATATATATATATATATATATATATATATACTTAACACGTCGGCAGCTTCCCACCAAGGCAGGGTGACCCAAAAAGAAAGAAAATCCCAAAAAGGAAGAAAAAACTTTTCATCATCATTCAACACTTTCACCATCACTCACACATAATCACTGTCCTTCCAGAGGCGCTCAGATACGACAATTTAGAAGCCCATCAAAACTATCAATATCCCAAACTCCCTTTAAAGTTCAGGCATTGTACTTCCCTTTTACAGGACTCAAGTCCGGCTAACCTGTTTCCCTGAATCTCTTAACAAATTATTACCCTAATCACACTCCAACATAAATAACAAAAAAAGGCACAATACCGTGACTGGAACGATACACAAATAACCCGCACATAAAAGAGAGAAGCTTACGACTACTACTACTACTACTACTACTACTACTACCACCACCACCACCACCTCTTCCTGCCTATATATAGCCGTCCTGCTCCCCCTCTGGTTAGTGTGACTTTGTCAATGGTCCAAGTCGGACCGAAACGTCGTCGTAAGCTTCTCTCTTTTATTTGCGGGTTATTTGTGCACACTCCAACAGCTCGTCAGGTCCCAAAAGCCATTCCTGTCCATTCACTCCTATCTAACACGTTCACGCATGCTTGCTGGAAGTCCAAGCCTCTCGCCCACAAAACCTTTACCCCCTCCGTCCAACCTTTTCGAGGACGACCCCTACCCCGCCTTCCCTCCACTACAGATTTATACACTTTCGAAGTCATTCTGTGTATGACATTTCAGAGCCTACATCTCAAATACTTCATCTACCTTCCCAGTTATGGGTCGTGTACCCAGAATGCTGCAGGCATTTTTCCTTTAGATCGAAACACAGTCTCTCTGAAAGAGGAAACCGTCCGCTTACACACACACACACAGCGGCCAGTTTCCTCTTTTAGAGACTGTGTTGCAATCTATAGGAAAAATTCCTGCAGCATTCTGGATACACGACCCACCGCCGGGAAGGTAGATGAAGTATTTGAGATGTAGGCTCTGAGATGTCACATATGTTGTTCTCCTTCCATTGTATCTTTTATAAAGCATTTTGTTTTCAAATAAAGGTTTGTAAATATAGCATATAGGAGATGGTAGGAGAAGAAAATACTCAAGCAGCTCCGGAAAAAAACCTCCTGAGTTCTCCCTGAAGTTCTTGAGGTGGTACCCTCCCTATATTCGTGTGCATGTATATATATATATATATATATATATATATATATATATATATATATATATATATATATATATATATATATATATATATATATATATATATATATATATATATATATAATATATATATATATATATATATATATATATATATATATATATATATATATATATATATATATATATATATATATATATATACCTGAAGGGAGTTCCGGCGGTCAACGCCCCCGCGGCCCGATCTGTGACCAGGCCTCATGGTGGATCAGGGCCTGATCAACCAGGCTGTTACTTTTGGCCGCACATAATCCAATGTACGAACCACAGCCCGGCTGGTCAGGTAATGACTTTAGGTGCCTGTTTAGTGCCTGCTTCAAGACAGCCAGAGGTCTATTAGTAATCCCCCTTATGTATGCTGGGAGGCAGTTGAACAGTCTTTTGCCCCTGACACTTATGTAGACAGCCTGTACTGTCTGCACAGACAGCCTATGCTGTCTGCCAGCTTAGTTCATATTTTGCGGCACTAAGGTGCTGCCCTCTCTAGGCCTGCCCAGGTCAGTGGGACGCTGGTCCCACTCGCTCTCACTCACTCAGCGGCCTAGAAGTAGACAAGTCTACTCCCTCTCTCCCTCCTGGGCATTGCCCTCCCAGGCCATGGGCACAACACACAAGCCTGTGTACCCACCACGACATTGCAAATAAAGTAAGAAGCCTCCAAAGACGTCTATAATTGAACCCCGCTCCGCTGCAGCATCAAATAATCTCGTTCACATTGGTGGGAAGCAGTGGTCGCAGCAAGTGTGTTTGCCTGGAGAGAGGAAGGAAATAGAATGAAGTTGTGTTCACTTCATCACCCTACACTAGAAACATCCGTCTCTCAACGAGTTATCCTGATGTCGGGTCTGCACGTTTCAGCATCCAGACACAGGTACAAGCAGGATCTAGCCGAAATTTGCCGAATTTCTTCGAGAATTGTAAGTGGTGTCCCAGTGACTCCACGTCACAGCGTCCCATGCTATTTCTCAAGTCACATGTTCAGCGTCACTTGTATGTTCTGCTGTTGTTGTTCAGCTCAGCACAGCTATTTCAGCAAGCCAGAGGTGAGTTTTGTGGTGATTTCTGCATCCAGTGTGAGCTCCACGTGTTTGTAGGTGGGAGAGGAGGAAGTGGCCAGATCCTCCCTCGCCATACACTCACCCACCCTCCTCGCCACCACACTACCATACACCACCATGCCATCACTCCCTCTGCTGTGTTTCTGCTGTTTTCCGTGTGAATTCATTGCCAGAGCTGTGTATCTGATTGCCCGAGGCCACTCGAAACTACGTGGATCAGCATGCCATGTAGATCATGATGCCACATGGATCCCGACGCCATGTGGGGTGTGGACGATGTCACATGGATCTACAAGCCACGTGGGTTACCAAGCCAGACGTCCCAGGCCACATGCTGTGGTCTGCTGCTGCTCGACGTCACGATGTCTGCCTGACATCACCTCGAGATGTCTGCTGACGTCACCTCGCGACATCATGCCTGACATCACATGATGTCACATCGAGTGTTTCAGTAATTATGTCAGTATTGTCGAGAAGATTAAGAGAAGGTATATGTCGTGTGTTAATTAATTCCTCTCAGTCAGTGTTCTCACATGTTAGTGTATGGCTTAGTGTCAATTTTGTGCACAGAAAAGCATCATTTGCTAGTTTAAGCCATGTACCGCATGTACCTTGGGTGTGTGCGCAGTTTTCCATGTGTCCAGTGTGGTCTTGAGCCCAGACCCCTGTGTAGCACTTTGTGTTGTAACCCGGTGTGACCAGCGCGTTTGACAGCAGATATTAGTCAGCCCTGAGCGTATGAGCCCCTTGTACAGAAAGCTCTTATGCTCGTCGCTCATAGATGTTCTGCAGAATCGTACCTGCAACGATTCCCATCGAGATTTGTTTCACTTTACCTCCAGACCGTCAGAGTGTAGTTATATGTACAGAAACAAGTCTGGGGATGCTTAGACTAACCTCTGCTGTAACTCCAACTGTCGAGAGAAAGACACTCATCAAGCCGCAGTTTAAGCCCTGTCGGCAGGCGCTGTGTCAGCCTCGTGTCACATGCTTCAGTGAGCAGCCTGCACAAAGAAGATGTCACTTTGACTGCTAGCTCGCTCACTGCAGTCTGGTGTATGATGTTACGACTCCCAGATGTTTCGCCCAGTCGTCTCTGCCACGGCTCGCTCCATGACTTACTCCACACTCGCCGGCAGTGACAACCCAGCGACAGTACCAGTCGAGAAGTGTCCAGAGTCGCTTGCCAGAAGTACTGCCCAGTTGCCGAGTTTTGACGACGCCTCACTCGAGGGCACCAGCATGTCGTGCCCCAGGTTGAGTGAAACCTGAAGTGACTCCTACGATGACTGTTTCACCGTTCCAGAGGAGACCGTACCCCGTTATGTCACCGCTCAGCCGCAGTGATGTCTCCTGTGTTGCAGTATCTGTCCAGATGCAGGAAGGCGTGCAGTGATGCCCATCGACGCTCACTGCCTATGACCACATTGTTTAGCACACCCCACATGCTTTTTTCTTCCTTCCCTGTAGGAAGTTTTTTTTTCCATGTCCATATATATATACGTGTTTTATTTTGTGTTCTGTGCCCTGTTCCTACGAGAGAGAGACCGAGTTTTTTTTTAACCACCAGTATTGTCGCGTCGGGACGACGCGAAGTAGGTGGCCAAGCAAATGTAGACAGCCTGTACTGTCTGCACAGACAGCCTATGCTGTCTGCCAGCTTATTTCATATTTCACGGCACTAAGGTGCTGCCCTCTCTAGGCCTGCCCAGGTCAGTGGGACGCTGGTCCGACTCGCTCTCACTCACTCAGTGGCCTAGAAGCAGACAACAAGTCTACTCCCTCTCTCCCTCCCGGGCCATGGGCACAACACACAAGCCTGTGTACCCACCACGACTTTGCAAATAAAGTAAGAAGCCTCAGAAGACGTTTATCATTGAACCCTGCTCTGCAAGAGCCACCAAACAAACTGGTTATACTTATTGTATTGTCTCTTATCGTGCTAGTGGCACCCCTGCTTTTCATTGGGGGGATGTTACACCGTGTGCCGAGTCTTTTGCTTTCATAGGGAGTGATTTTCTTTTGCAAGTTTGGCACTAGTCCCTCTAGGATTTTCCAGGTGTATATAATCATATATCTCTCTCTCCTGCGTTCTAGGGAGTACAGGTTTAGAAACTTCAAGCATTCCCAGTAATTGACGTGGTTTATCGCAGTTATGCTTGCCGTGAAGGTTCCCTGTACATTTTCTAGGTCAGCAATTTCACCTGCCTGTACGGTGGTGTTAGTGTGCAGCAATATTCCAGCCTAGATAGAACAAGCGACCTGAAGAGTGTCATCTGCAGCCCATTTAAAGATTTGGTTGATGTCCACCTGGAGCCTTGCAGTCTTCAATGGAGGACATAGTCATGCAAATTCGGGTGTGATCTGCAAAGAAAGACACGGCGCTGTGGCTTATATCCCTGTCTGTGTCCGATATGAGGATGAGGAACAAGATGGGGCGAGTACTGTGCCTTGTGGAACAGAGCTTTTCACCGTAGCCGTCTCAGACTTTACTCTGTTGATAAATTAGACACATGTGCAACTCTTGGGTATCTTTATTGAGGAAACGTTTCGCCACACAGTGGCTTCATCAGTCCATACAAAGGAGAATCTTGAAGAACAATGGTTCTCTGAACCATTCATCTACAAAGACTTTACTCTGTTGACTACTACTCTTTGTGTTCTATTTGTTAGGAAATTATAAATCCGTCTATAGACTTTTCCTGTTATTTCTTTATCACCCATTTTATGCGCTATTACACTATGGTCACACTTGTCAAAGGCTTTTGCAAAGTCTGTGTATATTATATCTGCATTCTGTTTGTCTTCTAGAGCATCCAGGACTTTGTCGTAGTGGTCCAGTATTTGGGACAGACAGGAGCTACCTGCTCCATACCCGTGCTGCCCTGGGTTGTGTAATTGATGGGTATCTAGATGGGTGGTGATCTTACTTCTTAGAACCCTTTCAAAGATTTTTATGATATGGGACGTTAGCGCTATCGGTCTGTAGTTCTTTGCTATTGCTTTACTGCCCCCTTTGTGGAGTGGGGCTATGTTCGTTGTTTTTAGTAGCTGTGGGACAACCCCCGTGCCCATGCTCCCTCTCCATAGGATGTTAAGAGCACGTGATAAGGGCTTCTTTCAGTTCTTGATGAACACGGAGTTCCATGAATCTGGGCCTAGGGCAGAGTACATGGACATGTCATTTGGCATCAAGATATATATATATATATATATATATATATATATATATATATATATATATATATATATATATATATATATATATATATATATATATATATATATATATATATATATATATATATATATATATATATATATATATATATATATATATATATTTGAGCTGAATTTAGGGGCAAATAAAACTTTTGAGGAATTGGACGAAGTAATCCGGCTTAACCATAGAGAAAAGGGAAGGGATTAGCTTCTATTCCCTGAAAGATCAAGAGCCTTATACTAGCATAAAGGTATCCCCTTGAAGAGAGAGAGAGAGAGAGAGAGACGTTGGAAAGTAATACAGAGATAATTTAACGACAAGGGAAGGTTACCTTTATCTGATTAGTGTTGACTATCCTGATAACTAACCGTACCACGGGCTGGACTTGAACTCGCAGTTAGTGAGTCGTAAAACTCCAGTTATCCTGATAACTGTTGTGAATTACTTTGAATTAGATGAGAGGAACTTCGCCCTGACCACAGGTGTCACCAGTAATTTATGTGAGAGCTAGCGGGGCTATTTATGGTCAGCTACTGCTTATTACTAAATCTTAACAGCCATAAAACTCGAAGTCTACACAGTCAGTGTACCAAACTTCTAGTTGATGAAGGCTTTCCTCTCTCTACGTTCTTAGTTAATGTAGGCTTCCCTGGCTCTAGGTTTCTAGTTTATGTAGGCTCCCCTGGCTTTAGGGTCCTAGTTGATGTAGGCTTCCCCTGGTTTCAGGGTCCTAGTTGATGTAGGCTTCCCAGGCTTCAGGATCCTAGTTGATGTTGGCTCCCCTGGCTTCAGGGTCCTAGTTGATGTAGGCTTCCCAGGCTTCAGGGTCCTAGTTGATGTAGGCTTCCCTGCCTTCAGGATCCTAGTTGATGTTGTCTCCCCTGGCTCCAGGATACTAGTTTATGTAGGCACCCCTGGCTTCAGGGTCCTTCGTCAGTGTTTCCCGATCACCTGCGTCAGTGTTCCCCAACTCTATCCTGCTTCAGTTTTATATATATTTTTATCATTTACAGAACACATAGTATCAAAGTAATTTACACTTACACCTAAGTCTACATAGCTAAATGCATTTTTTACACCCCCACTATAAAGAAATGAGGTAATAATTTTTATGGATAAATGTGTGTAAGGTAAAGCTGTGGAGTCGTGCATTCATTCAGCCATCAGATACTTTTGCCCATACACTCTACACTCAGAGGAGGACTGGCCATACGAGCATCTGGTAAATGCCCGGTGGGTCACTGGACTGGATAAAAAAAAAGGTGAAAAAATGTCAAGAAAAACTGAAGTCATATCCGCTACACAGAGATTGAGACGAAAATAGAAGGCGCCTTAGCTAAGCAGTGAAAGCACGCATCTTACTCTCAGCAATTTGCAGCAATGTGTGCAGCCTTCTCAGAGACCCATGCAAAAGATTATTTTGACAGTGAAATACGGATAATTGGGTACAACCTTTTGAAATGCAACAGAAAAAACAGGAAACAAGGGGAAATTGGCTTTTATGTCAGACTCGCTCATTTGCACTGAGATACTGAACACCACAAATGATGTAGTTGAAGTTCTAACAATAAAAATCGAGAACCAAAACTTAGTCTTTGTACTTGTATATAAGCCATCAGATGCAGCTTCCCAACAGTTCAAGGAACAGCTATCGAAATTGACTCCTGTCTGGAAAGCCTTCCAGCTCCATCCCCAAACATCTTGCTGCTTGGTGATTTCAATCTAAGACATACAAAATGGAAGAATGTAGCAAACAATATTGTAGCAGAAATAATCCCTGGCGGCAGCTCAGATGAAAAGTCTCACACACATGAGCTACTAAATCTTCCTCAGGAGAGGAAGGGAGAGGATGGGGTCCATTATGATACATGGAATCCCTTACATTTTTATTAGATATTTTTAATGGCATTTGAACAATGGGTGCTTTTCCTTAGTTGGAAACAGTCTGTGGTTATGGATATCACCAAGTCAGGCTGGAACTCAAGTTAAGAATTACTGCTTAATGTGTTTATCGAGCTGCATCCGCAAGTGTTGGAGAGAAATCGAATGTTCATCTGGTTTGCTACTTGGAGGCGAAAGTCTGCACCTCTTCACTGAAGCTCGACTTCACCAGTTCCAGTAGACGACTGACCCATAGGTTTGGCTGGCTGGTAATACTAAGAGGATTGATGATTGAGACACTTATGCTACATATGGGAATCTTTATTGAGGAAACGTTTCGCCACACAATGGCTTCATCAGTCCAATACAGAGTAGAAAGATGTAAGGAGAGGAGGAGTTTGAGGTAATCAGTCCCTCAGCCTGGAGTCGATGTGTTCAGTCCACCAGTCTTGTAGAATGTACAGCATAGGGCCGTAGACGTGGCTTATATACTGTAGCCAGGTGAGGCGAAGCAGGAGGAGGCGGGGTCATAGTGGACTGAACACACGACTCCAGGCTGAGGGACTGATTACCTCAAACTCCTCTCCTTACACTTTTCTACTTTGTATTGGACTGATGAAGCCACTGTGTGGCGAAACGTTTCCTCAATAAAGATTCCCATATGTTGCATAAGTGTCTCAATCTTCAACTTGTCGGTTTTCAAAACCATTCATCACAACTGTCAGACACTGCATCATCATGGGATCTTGATACAAAGAATTCTTCAAAACTTGTCCAACCTTTGGACGAAGACCTACTTCGACTAGTGGATGGTACCACTATGACCCCGCCTCCTCCTGCTTCGCCTCACCTGACTACACTATATAAGCCACGTCTACGGTCTTATGCTGTACATTCTACAAGATTGATGGACTGAACACATCGACTCCAGGCTGAGGGACTGATTACCTCAAACTCCTCCTCTCCTTACACCTTTCTATTTTGTATTGGACTGATGAAGCCACTGAGTGGCGAAACGTTTCCTCATTAAAGATTCCCATATGTTGCATAAGTGTCTTAATCTTCAACTTGTCGGTTTTCAAAACCATTCATCACAACTATGAGGATTACACCAGACACCTTTGTTTTGATAATCTTCAACGTAGTGAAAGCCTATGACACAACGTGCAAGTTTAGCATTCTTCATCATCTCTAGACTGGGACTCCGGAGCCGTCTTTTTCAGGTACTCCAACATTTTCTGACTAACAGATTGTTCAAGGCGAGGAACGGTTTGCTCTAATCGCGAGAGTTCTTCTTGAAGTAAGGTATCCCGAAGGGTAGCATTTATTTACATCATATGTTTTATTATAGTCATGGATGGTGACAGTTTTGTCTCTGACGGAATCAAGGCCTCCTTGCAAGTTACAATCTAGCAGTGTACTGCTAGATTGTACATTGGAAGCATCGGAAGTGGAAGCATCGCAGTGTTCTTTTTTCAAATGGTTACTTTTTTTCCACTCAGACTTTGGTGACTGCTCATTTTACCTGGTCACAGGTCAGCCTGCTCCCCATGTAATACTCCGTAGTGTGGTTCATCCCTGTAGTCCTTCCCTATGAGCAGCAAGTGACATTTTTGGGAATTATCTCTACCATACTAGGCTGAAGTCATACTACCTAATCTTCTCCTCGGCCAGTTCTTCCCTGCTGCACTCGCTCAGTCTTGGCCATCACGTAAAGATACAGTTTTGTAAAAATTCATTCTGTAATTTCTGGTGCCTTTCCCTGAACCTCCATCATGAATAGTTCAGCTTGCACAATCTGCTTCATGTTCAGTGCACACTGGATAACCTGTCTTACGCTTCAGTGTTCGTGGGCGATAGAGGAAGAAGCAGTTTGCTCATCATATAAGGTTCCCTGCGTTTGGTGTTTGGAAGCGGGTTGTTCTTCTTGAGTGTGGCCTCGATACGTCCGCGTCTCTCTGCCCTTGGAAAATATGTCTTTATAGGCAGTGGATAGTGACTCTTAATACTGAGGATTCATATTGTGCATAATTAAGAAGTGAGTCTTCAGTCTTCACTGTAGAACTGGACACAATCCTCGCTCCTCTAGTCATGACAGCTGGCTTATTTGTATTTTGGTTCACTGCTTACGTACATTTCCAGTGGGCTCAGTTTTCCCGGGCCGAATATGCTTTTGTCTGCCATGTGGTCAAAAGATCCAGAAGTGTTTGTGTCCAAGGAAATGAACGGGCAGATGATAAGGCCAAGGCTGTTAAAACGAGTTTGTTCTATTACAGAATTATTTCTTACCATGACTTTATTGGCCACAAACATGGATATATCCTTGTGAAGTGGTGGGTCTTTATGGGACCTATAGATGAGAAGCAAATTTAATAATGTACAACAGGATATGAGTGCTTTCCATTTCCTTTTCTTCAACAAAAATCGTCAATTTGAGGCGAATCTCTGATGAGAGAGGCTCGGCCAAACACGTCTCTCACCCATAGTTCTTACCTTCCTCTGTGTAGCATGTAGCATCCGGCTCATTGTTTGTCCATGGTTCAGGGATTTTAACTTTTTGTGTAATTATATAATTTCCGAGGTGTCTGTAGGGATCTCGGAGAAGTTTTAGGAGTCTTCTCGTTAACATTTTAATGGGATTTTTAAATCATGATGGTTATTTTAAAGTGCTCTGACTGCAATTTTTGTCTTGTGTTTTATTCATGCTAGTAGTTTTAATTGTTAAATTTTAACTTATTTTTTTTATTGCCGAGAACGCCGAATGATCTTCACTGTCATAATGACCTTCAGATTTCAAAACTATCTACCCACACCATACATCACCCCTGAAACACCACCCCTGAAACACCATCCCGGATACACCACCCCAGATACACCACCTCAGATACACCACCTCAGATACACCACCTCAAACACACCACCCCAGATACACCATCCCAGATACACCACCACAGATACACCACCTCAGAAACACCATCTCAGAAGCATCACCCCTGAAACACTACCCCTTAAATACTATCCCAGAAACCCTACACCTGAAACCCCACTCTTGGAGCTGTGACTCGACCCCTGCAACCTCATATAGGTGAGTACTCCTGCAACACTCATTCGCACATCACCTCCCGCAAAACCACCTCTGCAATATCCTCCCACACAAACCAGCACTCCCCCTCCCACACACACCAGCACTCTCCCTCCCTCCCACACACACCCAACACACCAAGTGTTTATCGACAAGTGCGTTTGTCAACTGGTTACTAACACACACAGGCCTTCCCGGTAACACCATCACACACAACACCCCTGTAACACCCCTCACACAGCTCTCCTTGCAACACCCCTACACACATCACCTCTGTAACACCCCTCACACACAGCACCCCTGCAACATCCCTCACACGGCTCTCCTTGTAACACCCCTCACATGGCTCTCCTTGTAACACCCCTACACGCAGCACCCCTGTTACACCCCTCACACAGCTCTCCTTGTAACTTCCCTACGCACAGCACCTCTGTAACACCCCTCGCACTGCTCTCCTTGTAACACCCCTACACACAGCACCCCTGTAACACCCCTCACACTGCTCTCCTTGTAACACCCCTACACACAGCACCCCTGTAACACCCCTCACACACAGCACCCCTGTAACACCCCTCACACAGCTTTCCTTGTAACACCCCTACACACAGCACCCCCGTAACACCCCTCACACACAGCACCCCTGTAACACCCCTCACACAGCTTTCCTTGTAACACCCCTACACACAGCACCACTGTAACACCCCTACACACTGCTCCCCTGTAACACCACTCACACAGAGCACCCCTGTAACACCCCTCACACACAGCACCCCTGTAACACCCCTCACACACAGCACTCCTGGAACACTTCTCACACAGCACCACTGTAACACCCTTACATACAGCACCCCATTAACACCTCTCACACATAGCAACCCTGTTACACCCATCACACAGCACCTCTATAACACCCCATCACACAGCACTCCTATAACACCCCGACACACAGCATCCCTGTAACACCCCCGACACACAGCACCCCTGTAACACCACTCACACACAGCACCTCTGTAACACCCCGACACACAGCACCCCTGTAACACCCCCAACCCCCACCAAAATCACTCCTGCACAGCTCCACACTACTGCATCACCACCTCTGTCAGCCCAGCACCTATACAATCCAACCCCTCCTGGCCAGTCTACACTCCCTTCAACTCTCACCCCCACCTCCCTTTCAACCCTCACACCACCGTCCCGTCATCTGTCACCCCACCTCCCCTTCAATTCTCACACCACCTCCTCTTCAACTCTCACCCCACCTCCTCTTCAACTCTCACCCCCACCTCCCGTTCAACTCTCACCCCCACCTCCCCTTCAACTCTCACACCACCTCCCTTTCAACTCTCACCCCACCTCTCATTCAACTCTCACCTCACCTCCCCTTCAGCTCTCACCCCCCCGTCAACTCTCACCCCACCTCCCCTTCATCTCTCACCCTACCTTCCCCTTAACTCTCACCCCACCTTCCCTTCAACTCTCACCCCCCCTCGCATTGTGTTACAGTGACTTCTAAACGGTTAGTGTGAGCGGGTGTGTGGGGGTGGTGGGGGGTTGGGGGTGGTGGGGGGTTGGGGGTGGTGGGGGGTTGGGGGTGGTGGGGGGTTGGGGGTACTGCGTGATTACATGTTCAAGCTTCACCTCATTAAGAGAGGACAATTGTTCAGCGGCAGATGGTCCCGTGATCTGCACCATGACGTCACACAGATCAATATGGCTGATCAGAGACTCATTATTTATTTTATTGCAGTAGGGAGTGACTAGCCTCCACTCATCAGTACTGCAGGAGGGAGTGACTAGCCTGCACTCATCAGTACTGCAGGAGGGAGTGACTAGCCTGCACTCATCAGTACTGCAGTAGGGAGTGACTAGCCTCCACTCATCAGTACTGCAGGAGGGAGTGACTAGCCTGCACTCATCAGTACTGCAGGAGGGAGTGACTAGCCTCCACTCATCAGTACTGCAGGAGGGAGTGACTAGCCTGCACTCATCAGTACTGCAGAAGGGAGTGACTAGCCTCCACTCATCAGTACTGCAGGAGGGAGTGACTAGCCTCCACTCATCAGTACTGCAGGAGGGAGTGACTAGCCTGCACTCATCAGTACTGCAGGAGGGAGTGACTAGCCTGCACTCATCAGTACTGCAGGAGGGAGTGACTAGCCTCCACTCATCAGTACTGCAGAAGGGAGTGACTAGCCTCCACTCATCAGTACTGCAGAAGGGAGTGACTAGCCTCCACTCATCAGTACTGCAGAAGGGAGTGACTAGCCTCCACTCATCAGTACTGCAGGAGGGAGTGACTAGCCTCCACTCATCAGTACTGCAGGAGGGAGTGACTAGCCTGCACTCATCAGTACTGCAGGAGGGAGTGACTAGCCTGCACTCATCAGTACTGCAGGAGGGAGTGACTAGCCTCCACTCATCAGTACTGCAGAAGGGAGTGACTAGCCTCCACTCATCAGTACTGCAGAAGGGAGTGACTAGCCTCCACTCATCAGTACTGCAGAAGGGAGTGACTAGCCTCCACTCATCAGTACTGCAGAAGGGAGTGACTAGCCTCCACTCATCAGTACTGCAGGAGGGAGTGACTAGCCTCCACTCATCAGTACTGAAGAAGGGAGTGACTAGCCTCCACTCATCAGTACTGCAGGAGGGAGTGACTAGCCTCCACTCATCAGTACTGCAGAAGGGAGTGACTAGCCTCCACTCATCAGTACTGCAGAAGGGAGTGACTAGCCTCCACTCATCAGTACTGCAGAAGGGAGTGACTAGCCTCCACTCATCAGTACTGCAGGAGGGAGTGACTAGCCTCCACTCATCAGTACTGCAGGAGGGAGTGACTAGCCTCCACTCATCAGTACTGAAGAAGGGAGTGGCTAGCCTCCACTCATCAGTACTGCAGGAGGGAGTGACTAGCCTCCACTCATCAGTACTGCAGGAGGGAGTGACTAGCCTCCACTCATCAGTACTGCAGAAGGGAGTGACTAGCCTCCACTCATCAGTACTGAAGAAGGGAGTGACTAGCCTCCACTCATCAGTACTGCAGGAGGGAGTGACTAGCCTCCACTCATCAGTACTGCAGAAGGGAGTGACTAGCCTCCACTCATCAGTACTGCAGAAGGGAGTGACTAGCCTCCACTCATCAGTACTGCAGAAGGGAGTGACTAGCCTCCACTCATCAGTACTGCAGAAGGGAGTGACTAGCCTCCACTCATCAGTACTGCAGGAGGGAGTGACTAGCCTCCACTCATCAGTACTGCAGGAGGGAGTGACTAGCCTCCACTCATCAGTACTGAAGAAGGGAGTGACTAGCCTCCACTCATCAGTACTGCAGGAGGGAGTGACTAGCCTCCACTCATCAGTACTGCAGGAGGGAGTGACTAGCCTCCACTCATCAGTACTGCAGAAGGGAGTGACTAGCCTCCACTCATCAGTACTGAAGAAGGGAGTGACTAGCCTCCACTCATCAGTACTGCAGGAGGGAGTGACTAGCCTCCACTCATCAGTACTGCAGAAGGGAGTGACTAGCCTCCACTCATCAGTACTGCAGAAGGGAGTGACTAGCCTCCACTCATCAGTACTGCAGAAGGGAGTGACTAGCCTCCACTCATCAGTACTGCAGAAGGGAGTGACTAGCCTCCACTCATCAGTACTGCAGGAGGGAGTGACTAGCCTCCACTCATCAGTACTGCAGGAGGGAGTGACTAGCCTCCACTCATCAGTACTGCAGAAGGGAGTGACTAGCCTCCACTCATCAGTACTGAAGAAGGGAGTGACTAGCCTCCACTCATCAGTACTGCAGGAGGGAGTGACTAGCCTCCACTCATCAGTACTGCAGGAGGGAGTGACTAGCCTCCACTCGTCAGTATTGCAGGAGGGAGTGACTAGCCTCCACTCATCAGCACTGCAGGAGGGAGTGACTAGCCTCCACTCGTCAGTATTGCAGGAGGGAGTGATTAGCCTCCACTCGTCAGTACTGCAGAAGGGAGTGACTAGCCTCCACTCGTCAGTATTGCAGGAGGGAGTGACTAACCTCTACTCATCAGTACTGCAGGAGGGAGTGACTAGCCTCCACTCGTCAGTATTGCAGGAGGGAGTGACTAGCCTCTACTCGTCAGTATTGCAGGAGGGAGTGACTAGCCTCCACTCGTCAGTATTGCAGGAGGGAGTGACTAGCCTCCACTCATCAGTACTGCAGGAGGGAGTGACTAGCCTCCACTTGTCAGTACTACAGGAGGGAGTGACCAGCCTCCACTCATCAGTACTGCAGGAGGGAGTGACTAGCCTCCACTCGTCAGTATTGCAGGAGGGAGTGACTAGTCTCCACTCGTCAGTATTGCAGGAGGGAGTGACTAGCCTCCACTCGTCAGTATTGCAGGATGGAGTGACTAGCCTCCACTCATCAGTATTGTAGGAGGGAGTAACTAGCCTCCACTCATCAGTATTGCAGGAGGGAGTGACTAGCCTCCACTCGTCAGTACTACAGGAGGGAGTGACTAGCCTCCACTCATCAGTACTGCAGGAGGGAGTGACTAGCCTCCACTCATCAGCATTGCAGGAGGGAGTGACTAGCCTCCACTCACCAGTACTGCAGGAGGGAGTGACTAGCCTCCACTCATCAGTATTGCAGGAGGGAGTGACTAGCCTCCACTCGTCAGTACTACAGGAGGGAGTGATTAGCCTCCACTCATCAGTACTGCAGGAGGGAGTGACTAGCCTCCACTCGTCAGTATTGCAGGAGGGAGTGACTAGCCTCCACTCGTCAGTACTGCAGGAGGGAGTGACTAGCCTCCACTCGTCAGTATCGCAGGAGGGAGTGACTAGCCTCTACTCGTCAGTATTGCAGGAGGGAGTGACTAGCCTCCACTCGTCAGTACTGCAGGAGGGAGTGACTAGCCTCCACTCGTCGGTATCGCAGAAAGGATTGACTAGCCTCCACTCATCAGTACTGCAGGAGGGAGTGACTAGCCTCCACTCATCAGTACAGCAGGAGGGAGTGACTAGCCTCCACTCATCAGTACTGCAGGAGGGAGTGACTAGCCTCCACTCGTCAGTATTGCAGGAGGGAGTGACTAGCCTCCACTCGTCAGTACTGCAGAAGGGAGTGACTAGCCTCCACTCGTCAGTACTGCAGAAGGGAGTGACTAGCCTCCACTCGTCAGTATTGCAGGAGGGAGTGACTAGCCTCTAGTCGTCAGTATTGCAGGAGGGAGTGACTAGCCTCTACTCGTCAGTATTGCAGGAGGGAGTGACTAGCCTCCACTCGTCAGTACTGCAGGAGGGAGTGACTAGCCTCCACTCGTCAGTATCGCAGAAAGGATTGACTAGCCTCCACTCATCAGTACTGCAGGAGGGAGTGACTAGCCTCCACTCATCAGTACTGCAGGAGGGAGTGACTAGCCTCCACTCATCAGTACTGCAGGAGGGAGTGACTAGCCTCCACTCGTCAGTATTGCAGGAGGGATTGACTAACCTCCACTCGTCAGTATTGCAGGAGGGAGTGACTAGTCTCCACTCGTCAGTACTGCAGAAGGGAGTGACTAGCCTCCACTCGTCAGTATTGCAGGAGGGAGTGACTAGCCTCCACTCGTCAGTATTGCAGGAGGGAGTGACTAGCCTCCACTCGTCAGTATTGCAGGAGGGAGTGACTAGCCTCCACTCGTCAGTACTGCAGGAGGGAGTGTCTGCTGCCATGATATACGTCGTTGTCTGCTGCCGTGATGTACGTCGTTGTCTGCTGCCGTGATGTGCGCCGCTGTCTGCTGCGATGACACTCTTGCTATGGGACACTCCATTGTTCTCCGATGTAATACCTGTTTCTTAGATTTTAAAGTGGTACTTGACAAGGATAAATTACTGAGAATTGTTTGCCAGTATAATAAGTTGAATGGCATCAATCCATATTGTAAATATTTTTGTTTGACTGGTTTAGAGATGTTAAAGTCTTGAGGTGAGGTATACCAAGGAGGCCTCACCTTAACATACCTCTATTTTGTATATTATGATGCGTTAAATTCACTTCTATTATTTATTAACTGTGTTAACATTCTAAGCTCGGGAAACGTGATGCTGCTCGACCTGTGTTATATAATTTTACAACAGTTAATATACTATAAATGTCAAGAATTTACTGTGTTGCAGCCTCTGGTATATAAATGAGAAGCATTTACGGTTCACTGTGATATATATAACTCAGTCCAAACAGAAGACTTGGTCATGACTCTACTACCTCTCTTATCCACACCATCAACAGTGACAAAAGCGACGATAATAATAAAAGTCATCTAACTGATGTTATTGGTAATACTTGGTCATTAATATTTCTGACTTTTTATGTATGAAATTAGTATTTTTGGAAGCTACTGCTATATGCTGTTGTGTATTTCCCTTAAACAAATTAAGCGACTGTCACAGTGAAACGTTGGGCAGGTGTTCTTATACTTGCTGTCCCTGTTCGCCTGGCAGTAAGTAGGTACCTGGGTGTTAGCCGACTGGTGTGCGGGTCGCATCCTGAGGATGGAAGGGCAAGATGAACTAGGCTGCCTGAATTGTTCTGCATTAACCAGGGGCTTTCTATAAAGTCAACAAGGTTTGTATCAGTTGTGTTATGTACTCTGCAGAAATACAGATTATTATTATTATTATTATTATTATTATTATTATTATTATTATTATTATTATTATTATTATTATTATTATTATTATTAAAGACTTGATGAGCCATTCGATTTATTGATTAATGTACAGGTTAGCGGCCTCCAACAATGCCACCATTGCCTCACAAAAGCAAACGGCCATTGTTAGACGCACACGTGTGGTCCTGTGCTGTCTGCTTACCATCTTTCCAGGTAGCATGGTGACAGCCTTCTGGCTGTCATTGGGCCTCAGTAACTGAGGTTCCCGATCAGCTCTGTACTGTGTAATAGTGGCTTCGAGGACTGGGCAGTGCTTGAACCTAATGTTAAATGTCATTAACTACCTGTATTAACATTCTAAGCTACTCTGTAAATGCAGCACCTGTTTTATACAGGTGCTGCACTTACAGTGTTGCAGTCCTCGAGATGTAAATTTTAAACATTTACAGTTGAATGTTATAGATTTGACAACCACTTGTCAGGTGATGTATACAGCAGGTGCTGAATGACAGCAATTGTACGTTACCATATACCACAGTCTTTACCAGCTGCTTGACCAACAAGCAGCTGGTAATAATGACTTTTCTGAAGCGTTGATAATGTCCTTCAGGGATATTAGCTAGATTTATCACACGGACTCATGGTGATGAGGATTTATCACACGGACTCTTGGTGGTGAGGATTTATCACACGGACTCTTGGTGGTGAGGATTTATCACACGGACTCTTGGTGGTGAGGATTTATCACACGGACTCATGGTGATGAGGATTTATCACACGGACTCTTGGTGGTGAGGATTTATCACACGGACTCTTGGTGGTGAGGATTTATCACACGGACTCTTGGTGGTGAGGATTTATCACACAGACTCTTGGTGGTGAGGATTTATCACATGGACTCTTGGTGGTGAGGATTTATCACACAGACTCTTGGTGGTGAGGATTTATCACATGGACTCTTGGTGGTGAGGATTTATCACACAGACTCTTGGTGATGAGGATTTATCACACGGACTCTTGGTGGTGAGGATTTATCACACGGACTCTTGGTGGTGAGGATTTATCACACGGACTCATGGTGGTGAGGATTTATCACATGGACTCTTGGTGGTGAGGATTTATCACACAGACTCTTGGTGATGAGGATTTATCACACGGACTCTTGGTGGTGAGGATTTATCACACGGACTCATTGTGATGAGGATTTATCACACGGACTCTTGGTGGTGAGGAGTTATCACACAGACTCTTGGTGGTGAGGATTTATCACACGGACTCTTGGTGGTGAGGATTTATCACACAGACTCTTGGTGGTGAGGATTTATTACACAGACTCTTGGTGGTGAGGATTTATTACACAGACTCTTGGTGGTGAGGATTTATCACACAGACTCTTGGTGGTGAGGATTTATTACACAGACTCTTGGTGGTGAGGATTTATCACACGGACTCTTGGTGGTAAGGATTTATCACACAGACTCTTGGTGGTGAGGATTTATTACACAGACTCTTGGTGGTGAGGATTTATTACACAGACTCTTGGTGGTGAGGATTTATCACACAG
The DNA here is from genome assembly GCF_038502225.1 of Cherax quadricarinatus. Classification (NCBI taxonomy): domain Eukaryota; kingdom Metazoa; phylum Arthropoda; class Malacostraca; order Decapoda; family Parastacidae; genus Cherax; species Cherax quadricarinatus. The sequence continues at coordinate 27,887,156 of NC_091331.1, forward strand.
ACTCTTGGTGGTGAGGATTTATTACACAGACTCTTGGTGGTGAGGATTTATCACACAGACTCTTGGTGGTGAGGATTTATTACACAGACTCTTGGTGGTGAGGATTTATTACACAGACTCTTGGTGGTGAGGATTTATCACACAGACTCTTGGTGGTGAGGATTTATTACACAGACTCTTGGTGGTGAGGATTTATTACACAGACTCTTGGTGGTGAGGATTTATCACACAGACTCTTGGTGGTGAAGATTTAGTTATAAGAGAAATGCAATTGCATTTCGACTTACAATTTTGCCGACATCCCTGACAAGTTACCAACAGCAACAGCTCTGATCCCTTCAGCTTTTTTTTCTGTTAAACTGGGACGCAGAATAAACAACTGAATACAAAACTTGTTGTCCTTATGTATCGTAAATATTCGATATTATGATATCGTTCTCTCCCACTACTGCATTGTCACCTGCTGCCACAGGTATTTCATTACCTGCTGCCACCGGTATTTCATTACCTGCTGCCACCATTATTTCATTACCTGCTGCCACAGGTATTTCATTACCTGCTGCCACCATTATTTCATTACCTACTGCCACCGGTATTTCATTACCTGCTGCCACCAGTATTTCATTACCTGCTGCCACCGGTATTTCATTACCTGCTGCCACCGGTATTTCATTACCTGCTGCCACCGGTATTTCATTACCTGCTGCCACCGGTATTTCATTACCTGCTGCCACCATTATTTCATTACCTGCTGCCACCGGTATTTCATTACCTGCTGCCACCATTATTTCATTACCTGCTGCCACCGGTATTTCATTACCTGCTGCCACCGGTATTTCATTACTTGCTGCCACCGGTATTTCATTACCTGCTGCCACCGGTATTTCATTACCTGCTGCCACCGGTATTTCATTACCTGCTGCCACCAGTATTTCATTACCTGCTGCCACCGGTATTTCATTACCTGCTGCCACCGGTATTTCATTACCTGCTGCCACCGGTATTTCATTACCTGCTGCCACCAGTATTTCATTACCTGCTGCCATCGGTATTTCATTACCTGCTGCCACCGGTATTTCATTACCTGCTGCCACCGGTATTTCATTACCTGCTGCCACCAGCATTTCATTACCTGCTGCCACCGGTATTTCATTACCTGCTGCCACCGGTATTTCATTACCTGCTGCCACCAGTATTTCATTACCTGCTGCCACCGGTATTTCATTACCTGCTGCCACCGGTATTTCATTACCTGCTGCCACCAGCATTTCATTACATGCTGCCACCGGTATTTCATTACCTGCTGCCACCGGTATTTCATTACCTGCTGCCACCAGTATTTCATTACCTGCTGCCACCGGTATTTCATTACCTGCTGCCACCGGTATTTCATTACCTGCTGCCACCGGTATTTCATTACCTGCTGCCACCAGTATTTCATTACCTGCTGCCATCGGTATTTCATTACCTGCTGCCACCGGTATTTCATTACCTGCTGCCACCGGTATTTCATTACCTGCTGCCACCAGCATTTCATTACCTGCTGCCACCGGTATTTCATTACCTGCTGCCACCGGTATTTCATTACCTGCTGCCACCAGTATTTCATTACCTGCTGCCACCGGTATTTCATTACCTGCTGCCACCGGTATTTCATTACCTGCTGCCACCAGCATTTCATTACCTGCTGCCACCGGTATTTCATTACCTGCTGCCACCGGTATTTCATTACCTGCTGCCACCAGTATTTCATTACCTGCTGCCACCGGTATTTCATTACCTGCTGCCACCGGTATTTCATTACCTGCTGCCACCGGTATTTCATTACCTGCTGCCACCAGTATTTCATTACCTGCTGCCACCGGTATTTCATTACCTGCTGCCGCCAGTATTTCATTACCTGCTGCCACCAGTATTTCATTACCTGCTGCCACCGGTATTTCATTACCTGCTGCCACCAGTATTTCATTACCTGCTGCCACCGGTATTTCATTACCTGCTGCCACCGGTATTTCATTACCTGCTGCCACCGGTATTTCATTACCTGCTGCCACCGGTATTTCATTACCTGCTGCCACCGGTATTTCATTACCTGCTGCCACCGGTATTTCATTACCTGCTGCCACCAGTATTTCATTACCTGCTGCCACCGGTATTTCATTACCTGCTGCCACCGGTATTTCATTACCTGCTGCCACCGGTATTTCATTACCTGCTGCCACCGGTATTTCATTACCTGCTGCCATCAAGTTTTCATTACCTGCTGCCACCGGTATTTCATTACCTGCTGCCACCGGTATTTCATTACCTGCTGCCACCAGTATTTCATTACCTGCTGCCACCAGTATTTCATTACCTGCTGCCACCAGTATTTCATTACCTGCTGCCACCAGTATTTCATTACCTGCTGCCACCGGTATTTCATTACCTGCTGCCACCGGTATTTCATTACCTGCTGCCACCAGTATTTCATTACCTGCTGCCACCAGTATTTCATTACCTGCTGCCACCGGTATTTCATTACCTGCTGCCACCAGTATTTCATTACCTGCTGCCACCGGTATTTCATTACCTGCTGCCACCGGTATTTCATTACCTGCTGCCACCGGTATTTCATTACCTGCTGCCACCAGTATTTCATTACCTGCTGCCACCGGTATTTCATTACCTGCTGCCACCAGTATTTCATTACCTGCTGCCACCGGTATTTCATTACTTGCTGCCACCGGTATTTCATTACCTGCTGCCACCAGTATTTCATTACCTGCTGCCACCAGTATTTCATTACCTGCTGCCACCAGTATTTCATTACCTGCTGCCACCGGTATTTCATTACTTGCTGCCACCGGTATTTCATTACTTGCTGCCACCAGTATTTCATTACCTGATGCCACCAGTATTTCATTACCTGCTGCCACCGGTATTTCATTACCTTCTGCCACCAGCATTTCATTATCTGCTGCCACCGGTATTTCATTACCTGCTGCCACCGGTATTTCATTACCTGCTGACACCAGTATTTCATCACGTGCTGCCACCATTCTTCTCCTCCCCTTTTATCACCTGGTACTGTATTGTTATCCTCTTTTGCCACTAGTGTTATCACACGTCACTATTGTATTCACACGTGATGATTGTTTATAGCCTCACTAATACACCTCAGTGGCAAGATGCAATACATTATAATACAGAAATGTTGTGAGATTGTGTGGAGGACGCCAGACGTGAGTGTTGACAAGGTAAGTGACAGCACTGCCTAAGTCACCCCTGACGCATGACATTGCATAGCAAGGTTTTTTAAAGCAAGATAAATTCCCGAGCATCCTTACTTATTTAAATGTATGAGGAGTCACTTAAAACGAACATGTAACTAAAATTCTATTAGATATTGATGAATAAGACATGTGCAACGCTAGATTATCTTTACTGCCGAAACATTTTGACTGTGCAACAGGCTTTATCAGTCGAATATAAAGGCTACTTTTATACCATAGACAGTGTAAGAGGTGGACAGGTAATTTTAAGGTAATCCGTCCCCTAGCCTTGATCAGCACTAAGGCACTTAACACTTTAAAAATTGCCTTCTCACTATTTTTTCCACCTCTGCATTCAGTTGATAAAGGTTGTTGCGTAGTAGGAACGCTTCGTCAATAAAGATACCCCAGTGTTGCACTTGTGTCTTATTCAACAACTCGTTGGTATTGTATAATATGTATCAGATAGTGTCGATATTGATAGGGAAACTTGAAAATGGAGGTGAAACTTTTAAGTCAGTCATTTTCACTGGAGAAATTAAGCCGAGAGTACTCTTAATAAATTATGTGCTAAGTAAAGACACCACCTGCTGGATACTGCCGTAGTCATAGGTTGAAAATTGCTTTAAATGATAGTAATGCCTTACACTCCCTCCTCGTGCACTTCCTTAGGAAGCCACGAACATGACTGATGACACCCTCAGCAGACGAGAAGACACTCGAAGCAGACGTGAAGACACAGCAGACGTGAAGATACTCAGGCCAGATGTAGACACAACAGTCGTGAAGACACTCACAGCAGATGTAGACACAACAGACGTGAAGACAGGGCAGATGTAGACACAGCAGACGTGAAGACACTCACGACACTCACAGAAGACGTAAAGATACTCACAGCAGACGACTGTTCTACAGAGGTTGTCCAAACAGGACAAAGCATGGCTGTTGACACTGGCTCCAAGCATTACCTTTGAAGTACCCGAGCGTTGTAAACTGTGTCAACAAATAGGTGCATTAAAACGCGTAGTTGGCTAAGTAACTTTGCAAGATGTATACGTACTGTAAGTATTAAAAAAAAATTGAGTGATAATGTAGTCGATAGTTAAGCTTTTCACAACGTGTTTTACAAATATAATAATAATAATAATAATAATAATAATAATAATAATAATAATAATAATAATAATAATAATAATAATAATTTTATTACTGCAGTGAGACCCCGTCATCCACGCCTCTAGGTGAAGAATGAGACACTGAGGAAACGTTTCGCCACATAGTGGCTGTGGCATCATCAGTCCAATACAAATAAGAACAGTGGGAAAAGAGGAGTTTGAGGTAATCAGTCCCAATCGATATGGCCAGCCCATCAATCATGAAGATTGAGGGACTGATTCCCAAATGTTGCGCAAGTGTCTCATTGTAAAACTTGTCGGTTTTCTAAACCGTGTAACACACCTCCAGGCGAAACATCACTGGTTGTCCTCTAGTCTTGGACCTCTCAACGATGACACAATACCCAGCTTCAAACGGCCTGAGTGCTCAACTGAAGAACTCAGCAACTCATTTTTTTCGGCCTAAATGGACGGGAGAGTTCCCCTTTCGTCAAAATTTGTTGACACATCTTTAACAAACGAAATATAAGTATGGTTTAGACTCCGACGAATGAGCTTATAATTATCTTAATTACATTATCATTATAGTTATAATATGGCAGTAAATTAGTCACATTAGCAAGTAATTGGTGTTAATGTCAGTAATTAGCTCAGATACTAAAACTTAGTAATTATGGCATCAAATTAGTAATGGCGTATCCCACAAGGAGGTTCCTTGACGTCGATGAGATTCTTTTGATCCAAGGAACTGGATACGCTCTCCCCTTCTTTAGATCGGATCTCATTGTTTCTCATTCTCCTAAACTCTGTATAACCCCTATGGGTTATAATAATAATATTATTATTATTATTATTATTATTATTATTATTATTATAATTATTATTATTAAGACATAGAGAAAAGGGAGACTTTTATTCGTACAACTTTTCGCCTATTTTAGGGTTTTATCAAGTACCAGGTGAAGCCTCATGTAGGTCAAACGTCGTAACTAATAGAAATCTTCGTTTACTGTGTCTTCACTTCATGTTGGCTACATCATACTTTAATAATAATAATAATAATAATAATAATAATAATAATAATAATAGTAATAATAATAATAGTAATAATAATAATAGATATATTATGTTGCTTAAGACATTAAATAATCGGTTTCATTACTTTGTAAATCGTACACTTTAAGTCAACTTTTTGTCCTTGAGAGTCACAGGCGGAGGACGGGTTCTGGTGAGCTATAAAATACTCACAGTGCTGAACATTACAATAAAACAAAGGTGCTGCCAAACAAGCACGTACATTACAACACTTAAATCATTAATGTACGAGCGTAGTAATTCACATGTATTATAGTATATAAATGCAACAAAATTAGTACACATGGACAGTTGAGTGTAAAACTTAAAAAATATCACTTTCAAATATATTTTTTACATTTATTTTTTGACAAATGTGTACAATACATATAAGTTAGAAAAAAATACCGTAGACAAATACTGTGGACCAATACCGTAGACAAATTTGTCCACCTTCCATGTAGTCTTAATAACCATAACATCTAAGTTCCACTTGAAGGTTGCAGACAAGTGGTGTGGTATGAATCTTGAGAAGGTAGTTTCATCATTACCTGAAGTCTGGGGTCAGATCAGGAAAGGTCCCAGTCTACGATAGTAGGATTTTACAATAGCGCATCAGTAACATTGAGAATCTGGAAGAGGTTCTGGCACTCTGGGTAAGGTGATTTATGAAGCAAGTGGCAGGTCTCACACTAATTCTCAATCCTCAGTAATGGATTTGGATTTTCTTTCAGCCTATCTTTTTTTCCTTTCCCCTCACTCATGCCTATAAATGTTCAGCATGCATATTATCTTCTTTCCTGGCTCTGTAATCGAATCTCAGACTGTAGTTATTTTTGTATCTAATGTCTATTGCAGGTTTGTACCTTTTTCTCTTACTTGTCCTAGGAGTACGTATTTATTTTTATCTCCTCTAAGGATCTTTCATCCATTTCAGAACAGTTGTAGTGTTGAGAATCACTTCCGTCTCTCGGGCGCTGCTTCAGGGTATATAGTAGCTTTATCTAGGATCATGAAAATGAGCTGTTTACCTGATTGGCCTTTGGCAGAAGCCCTACAGTCGACGATCAGGTCAGCAAAAGGTTTCCCATCAGCTGGTATAGGACACAGAGACGCCGGTTTAATGTAGAGTCCCGGCTTTCCTACCAGCTGGCTGTCACGGCAGGATCTGATGTGTTTCTTCACGTCTTGTCTCATACCTGGTCAATACCGTATTTTAAACTCTTCTAGTGTTTTCCTTAAACCTAAATGCCCGCCCTTCTTCCCCACAGAAGAATTGTGGGCAACCCTAAACACCTGGTTCCGGAATTTCTAGTTGGAAAATTGTCTTCTTTGGCATATAGCCTCCTTAACATCCCTTTGGGATATTTTTTTCCTTTAGTATACCTTCCCTGGCAAAGTAACAGACAAGAAGCATTGTCACTTCGGTTGCAGATACCGCAGAATTCAAGGCAGAAGTCGGTGAATGATGATCTTGCTGCTCTTCTCTGAAGGTCGTTCCGTTGGGCATGGAAGCGGTAGCATCTGGCAGTCCTGCCACCCAGGTAGGAAAGCTTGACTAAAAATAATAATAATCTTTATTTCTACAAGTACATGTACAAGGTATACAGGCCTAACATACTACTATATAGAAAGGCACTTGTTATGCAGATCATTTCCGGCAAATTAGGTCAATTTTGTCCCCAGGATGCGACCCATACCAGTCGACTAACACCCAGGCACTTATTTTACTGATAGGTAACAGGGACAGCAGGTGTCTTAAGGAAACACGTTATGATATTTCCATCCGTACCGGGGATCGAACTACAGACCTCAATGTGTGAGCTAAGCACGCTAGCAGTCAAGCTACGGGACACCATGGTGAACGAGTTCACTCGAAATGCGTGGCCCTGGCCAACTACCACCGCAAAATAAATTGTTCAAAGCAGTGTCTGAGTTTCCCAAGGTAAGGTCATCATTCTCGCCAGATTTTACCTTGAACATTGCCCGTGTTACGACCATAACTGGAACTTTTTCGGCTGCAGAACTTTTCATGTCCACTACATGATCAGGACACAATCTGGAAGAGAGAACATCTTTATTAATGAGAAGCAGTTCATCTTTTAACAGGAATTCTTTTAAGATTACTTCCGTCAGGTATTCCTCATAGTTTATAGTATTTATAAATATTTTATGTAGCGGAACGGAAGTTACTGCCTCAGTGAATCCTTCGAGCAGCACGTCTTGCCTTTTGACGTGGGAAGCATCCAGTCCCATAAGAAATAACAGGAAACACCAGTGTTCCTAAAGGTCCTAACAGTCACAGGTATGATGCGGAAAAAGACGCTTATTTACAGTTCAGGACAGGTATTAGAGGAAACGTTTCGCCACGAGTGGCTTCTTCAGTCTACTAGGACCGCAGAAGCTACTTGTGGCTTTCTGCTCTAATAAATGTCTTGAATTTTGCATATGTGTCTTTTTCCAGCCACTGGTATCTGTAACTCTAGCAATGAGACCTGACCTTCACTATAAAAAAAGGAGGCATACACTCCTTCACCTTATCCTGGGAAACGGAAGTATATGTTACAGTTGAGATGATGCCACTAGGCTTCTGATTACTGACTTGTCCGTATTCCCAGACTTACCACCTGCGGACTCTCTCTCTGGAACTTGAAGTAGTCAGTGACAGTATGGCCGATCTTGTGACACTGTTTCCTCCATACAGGCTCTGAAGTTTTGTTTCTGCTGGTACTTGTCTGTGACTGTTCCTTGTAAGTGTGTTCTTGTTCCCCCTCCAGAGCAACTTTTCCAGCAGTGAAATATATCACCAGTAACACCTACCAGTCTACCACTAACACCTACCAGTCTACCATTAACACCTACCAGTCTACCACTAACTCCTACCAGTCTACCACTAACACCTACCAGTCTACCATTAACACCTACCAGTCTACCACTAACACCTACCAGTCTACCACTAACACCTACCAGTAACACCTACCAGTCTACCACTAACACCTACCGGTCTACCACTAACACCTACCAGTCTACCACTAACACCTACTAGTCTACCACTAACACCTACCGGTCTACCACTAACACCTACCAGTCTACCACTAACACCTACCAGTCTACCACTAACACCTACCAGTCTACCACTAACACCTGCCAGTCTACCACTAACACCTACCAGTCTACCACTAACACCTACCAGTCTACCACTAACACCTACCAGTCTACCACTAACACCTACCAGTCTACCACTAACACCTACCAGTCTACCACTAACACCTACCGGTCTACCACTAACACCTACCGGTCTACCACTAACACCTACCAATCTACCATTAACACCTACCAGTCTACCACTAACACCTACCAGTCTACCATTAACACCTACCAGTCTACAACTAACACCTACCAGTCTACCACTAACACCTACCAGTCTACCACTAACACCTACCAGTCTACCACTAACACCTACCAGTCTACCACTAACACCTACCAGTCTACCACTAACACCTACCAGTCTACCACTAACATCTACCAGGCTACCACTAACACCTACCAGTCTACCATTAACACCTACCGGTCCACCACTAACACCTACCAGTCTACCATTAACACTCACCAGTCTACCACTAACACCTACCAGTCTACCACTAACACCTACCAGTCTACCACTACCACCTACCAGTCTACCACTAACACCTACCAGTCTACCACTAACACCTACCGGTCTACCACTAACACCTACCAGTCTACCACTAACACCTACCAGTCTACCACTAACACCTACCAGTCTACCACTAACACCTACCAGTCTACCCTTACACCTACCAGACTACCATTAACACTCACCAGTCTACCACTAACACCTACCAGTCTACCACTAACACCTACCAGTCTACCACTAACACCTACCAGTCTACCACTAACACCTACCGGTCCACCACTAACACCTACCAGTCTACCATTAACACTCACCAGTCTACCACAGTAACACTCGCCAGTCTACCACTAACACCTACCAGTCTACCACAGTAACACTCACCAGTCTACCACAGTAACATTCACCAGTCTACCACAGTAACACTCACCGGTCTACCACAGTAGCACTCACCAGTCTACCACAGTTACACTCACAAGTCTACCACAGTTACACTCACAAGTCTACCACAGTAACACCACCAGTCTACCACAGTAACATTCACCAGTCTACCACAGTAACATTCACCAGTCTACCACAGTAACATTCATCAGTCTACCACAGTAATATTCACCAGTCTTCCACAGTAACACCACCAGTCTTCCACGGCAACACCACCAATCTACCAAAGTAATATCACCAGTCTACCACAGTAACACCACCAGTCTACCCTAGTAACACCATCAGTCTACCACAGTAACACACCAATCTACCACAGTAACACTCACCAATCTACCACAGTAACACAACCTATGACTGCTGCACCTCTCCTACAAACGGTTTATAAGCTCCTTCTCCGCACGTATGCCGTATTCTATTCAAGATTGATGGACTGACCACATCGACTCAAGGTTGAGGGACTGATTACCTCATTCTCCTCCTGTTCTTCAAGATTCTCCTTTGTATGGACTGATGAAGCCACTGTGTGGCGAAACGTTTCCTCAATAAAGATACCCAAGAGTTGCATATATGTCTAATTTATCAACATGTCGGTTCTCTGAACCATTCATCTACAAACCACCAGTCTTCCACAGTAACACCACCAGTCTACCACAGTAACACCACCAGTCTACCGCAGTAACACCACCAGTCTACCACAGTAACACCACCAGTCTACCACAGTAACACCACCAGTCTACCACAGTAACACCACCAATATACCACAGTAACACCACCAGTCTACCACAGTAACACCACCAGTCTACCACAGTAACACTCACCAATCTACCACAGTAACACAACCAATCTTCTAGAGTAATACCACCCGTCTACCCTAGTAACACCACCAGTCTACCACAGTAACACCACCAGTCTACCACAGTAACACCACCAGTCTACCACAGTAACACCACCAGTCTACCACAGTAACACCACCAGTCTACCACAGTAACACCACCAGTCTACCACAGTAACACCATCAGTCTACCACAGTAACACTCACCAGTCTACCACAGTAACACCACCAGTCTACCACAGTAACACCATCAGTCTACCACAGTAACACTCACCAGTCTACCACTGTAACACTCACCAGTCTACCACAGTAACACAACCAGTCTACCACAGTAACACCACCAGTCTACCACAGTAACACCACCAGTCTACCACAGTAACACCATCAGTCTACCACAGTAACACTCACCAGTCTACCACAGTAACACAACCAGTCTTCTAGAGTAACACCACCCGTCTACCCTAGTAACACCACCAGTCTACCCTAGTAACACCACCCGTCTACCCTAGTAACACCACCAGTCTACCCTAGTAACACCACCAGTCTACCCTAGTAACACCACCCGTCTACCCTAGTAACACCACCAGTCTACCCTAGTAACACCACCAGTCTACCACAGTAACACCGCCAGTCTACCACAGTAACACTCGCAAGTCTACCCCTACCAAGGGGTAGGGGAGGGGATCTTGATGATGGTGAAGGGTTCTTGATTCAGGGAATTGGAACTAATCTCTCCTTAATCGGATCAAGCCTGGCTACTTCCCATTCCCCAGCCGCTGTTTAATCCCTACGGGTTTAGTTACTATTGTAATAACAATGGCAGTAATAAAAAAATAATAATAGCAAGAATAACAATGGTTGAAACAGTAAAGTAACAGTAGCAACAGTAACAACAGTAACAGCAGCAACAGTAACAGCTTTAACAACAGCAGCAGTAACAGCAGCAACAGTAACAACAGTAACAGCAGCAGCAGTAACAGGAACAGTAGCAACATCAACAGCAGTAACAGCAGCAGCGACAACAGTAACATCTGCAGCATCAGCAACAGTAACAGCAGCCACAGCAGCAGCTGCTGCTGTTCAAGATACACTTCCCTTGGATCTGTGGTCCATACCATCACACAGTGATGGACGCATGCGACCTCCGCATGCACCGCACGCCGCACCGCAAGCACCTGGTGGCCTCACCAGCAGTGAAAGTCATTCCTGGTGGGATAATCCCTGATCTTGTGCGTCAGACTGGTGGCGGGGGAGCTGGCCTGGGGTGTTGGCGTCTTCCTGGGTGTGGGTCGGGGGTGGTGAACGAGGTACCCTCATGAGGGCGCGTGCCACCCCACCCTGCCCTTCCCCCAGACACAAGCCCAACACCCCAGACAGCTCCGCTAGACCACAACACTGCGCTGCGCTGGTGGTGGAGGCAACACAGGTGAGCGAGCGCTGGAGTGCGCTCAGTGATGCGCTGTGGGACGCGCCGAGCTTGGGGTAATTTGGATGGTCGCTCATCACCTGTTGTTTTGGCTGCAGCAGTGTTGCCACACCTTCCCCAACCCCTCCCATCCCCCCTACCCCAGCCCCTCTCTCCGCCCCCACCCTCATTGTTCGACTCTTGGAATAAAGATTAAATAATTGCAGTAATGACTGTTGAAATGCATGGAAATCTAGCATTTGCTGGAGGTAGAATGGCGTCATTAAGGTGGTAATGAAGGACAGGTGAGATGCGGGTGAAAGGGGGGATGCTCCGAGGCGTCATCTGGCAAGCCTGGGGCAGCACGCGCACGTGGTAGCCCCGGGCACGGCTTCCTGCCCCTACTTCCCCCTTTACTCCCTCACCCCCACTACCTGACTACCTCCTCCTACCTGGATCCATGCCTCTACCTGGCACACTCTCGTTACTTGACACCTTACTACCCGGCACACTCTAGCTGTTCTCCTGAACAGTATCCTCGACGTGTCTTAGGTCAGAGAGGGTTAGTTTCCCTGCCCACTTTGGACAGTACCTGGGGTTTGTCTTTGTGTGCCTTGTTCATGCTTCAGAGATAAAAGATCTTTACTGGCTGGTCAAAGGGCAGAAGTAGTGG